>NW_010312841.1:18471-60941 GCF_000700745.2 Antrostomus carolinensis
AAAATTACTAGACTAGAGGCATAGTGATTATTGGGTGAATTTCTTTTCTCAGTTAATTTTCATAGCCTACCCAGAATAATGGAAGAATTGAGGTATGTCAGCCTTGTAATATTATAGACGCTATGCAATAGACAGGGCTAAGTTATACGAGCCTAATTTATTATGATATCATATAAGTTTTGATAGTCCCAAGATCACATTTGCACAGCCACTTGTATGTCTTCATAGCAGCGTAGCTCAAACTTCAATTTCACCTTCCTCTCTACTGTCCAGAATTGGAGCACACTTGTAGAAAATTCAAAGAGTCTTTGTGATAGCATGTTTTATGCTGATACACGTATTGAATCTTAATAAGCTGCTGGTCCTGAGCTGACATCCACATGGTCAGCTGTGTTCTGGAAGTCTCTGTTAAGTTAGGCTTTATACTGTGTGAAAGCTGGTATATTTCTTTCAGGCCTGAGGTCATGCTGAAAGCAAAGCTCAATAATATTGGAAGAATTTAGGTTGCAGATTCTTGTAATTAAATTGTTTTACTATGAGTATGGGCATAGCATGTAAATGCTTTTGAGAAAGAAGATCTATTTAAATTTAAAGATGGAAAAAAAAATTGGGGGTAAGTTCAAATTTTAAAAAATCTTGGTTAGATTTTTAACCTTTGGGAGTAGACCTGATGGAACAACTCTGCAAAAGGAATATAAGAAAAAATTAGAGTGCTCTAAGTTTGTTAATGTTTTTGACTGTACAAGGCTATATTTAATAATGCTGGAATTAATTTCCAATTCTGTGTTTTACATGCTGTTTAAGGAGCCTCCAAATTTGATAGTATATCTTTATAAGCTTTACTGTCCCTTGAGAGCCAAAATCTGTCCAAATTATAGCATCTTCAGTAATGATTCCTATACTATAGTTTGTAAAGAAACTTCAGTCATTCCATTCAGACTGCTTTTTGCTTTCTATTTGCATCATTGTATCTCTAGTTCTGTATTTAGAAAGATTCACTTCATGTTTTAAAGCTGGTCTAATTAAGCCTATAGCTAGAGAACGCTCATCTAGCACAAATGTAGATTACAGCACCTTCACTGGATTGCCCTTGTCTGATCCTGCCTTCACCTTCTGATATGTCATAGAAGGCTTGGAAAGGGTAGGACGCTGGCATTTTGAAGGGGATGAGATTATCTTTTTATTCCCTTTTTCTAATCCTTGTTATATGACTGTGTCAACTAAGTAGCTGTTCTCTGTGGATAGGGGTTAAAAGGCCCTTATCAGTATTATATAGACCCAAGGAGAGAGCGCTACTATCCGTGAAAGGAACCTCTTGCAGAGCTAGGTTGTAGGAACAGAAAGGTAAGGAGGTATGTAAGGTGCAGGACAGAACTCCAAGCAGAGGATTGATCAGCTAAGCAAGACTATGCCATATTTACAGTATTTAAGACTTAAACAGGTGAACAGTGGCATATTTGGTAGTCCTTATTTGAAGAAGCTGCTCAGCAGCTCAAGCTCAGGATAAGGGCACACACTGCTGGGGGGAGGGAAGCAGAAATCCTTCTGAAGAAAGTCAAGAAGGGGAGCACATAGTATGTGTATGTACTCCATAATGGATATCAGGTGGCACATTGCATGGAGTTGGTAGCTGATGTGTAAAATAAGGTAAATTAGTGTGCCACAACTGCATGCACTCTTAACCCTTGCCTGGCCTGTTTTAAGCTGCTTATAGCTCTTGATCGCTAGCATATGCAAGTAATCCACATCTGCATTTGATAGTTATTCTCCTGTCAGGCTAGTAGGTGTTTTAAGTATCTTCTGATTATTGAAGAGACTACATACCAGAAATAATTCTTTACTAATAGTGTTACCAGTACAAAACATTGTTTGTTCTCTTGTTGAAAACACCTTATAGTCACTTTCCAATTAACCTCAATTTAGTATGACATTGGAAAACAGTTTACACAAAGGTATCCAATGTTACATAAGTATGTCATCCCAGAATTGTTTCTATAGATGTGTATTCCTAAACTTGCAAGTGTTATGGGAGTCCTTTTGCTGCCTTCTATAATAACTGAGACTAATGCCAATAAATTCATAACGTGAATAGGTATTTATTCGAAACAGCTACTTATGATCTACCTAATAATCTGATTTTTGTTTTTTTAACTGCATAAGCTTAGCTTTTGTAATCAAGGCATATTAATTTAACACTCGAGATATTATTTGCATTTTTATAGTGTTTTACCTGTAAATGCTATGTTCAGTCAGATGCACTAGATGTACACTCCTGGTTTATGTGATAGGGTGCTGGTTCCTGATCTGAAGAAATGCAATCATATTCTTCAGTAAAAGAACTGTGTGTAATTGGCAATTTGATCTATTGCAATTTGAATATCCAAATTGTGACAGAAATATATGTACTTTTTGATTTAAGGTAATCTAGGTTTTATGTCTTTTCTTTGATTCTATAAGCCTCTTGAGACCAGAAAGTCGTATAGCTATGAACTCTACCAGTGTGTGAAAGTTAATTGAGAAGACTTGTTTTAGTTGTTGTGCTGTTAAAGTATTAAGTGTAAAATGAAACGTGGAAAACAGTGGATCAGGTTCTAAGAATGGGTTTCCAGTGGTGATTATGCAACTTAGATTGTTCCATTAAACAACTTCTTAGACATGTTGAACTGAAATACCCTATAGCTATTAAAACAGAGAATCATAAGTTTAAGCAAAAGTTAAGTCTTAACACTTTATTGGCAGTAGCTTGCTTGTTTGTAAATTGCGTGTCAGGAAGATGCATTTTCTAAATTTCAGTTTCAAAATGGACATTTAGTACATTTGGGCTAATCATGTCCGGTTGCTAAATTACTGTCCTTGCTCTTAAGATTTCTGCGAAGATTACTTCTGTCATAAAATTCAGATTAAGAAGAAAAAAAAAAGTGTTATAAACAGAACATGCAGACTCCTCTGGTCTTAGAGCAGTTCATAGCCAAGTAAATGGCCAAGACTACGACACGGACTGTTCAATGGTGTCAGAAACTGGGTGTTTGTAGGTTTTGCAGTCTTACCAAGTGCCACAGAGAATATTTTGAAGCTAGTGTTGCTTTGCTTTTCCCTTCATCTGTTTGGAGCCTTATTTTAGTTGTTAGGGTTTTTATGTAGGCTTCCACAGCAGATAAGTTAAAAAAAAAAAGAAGTCTTTAAAAATTATTTTTAAATAGTATTACAAGTACTTTAATGCATACCAAAACTAAAGTAGCCTGGTCTAACTCAATTTGTCCCTAGCAGTTTCTAGAGGGAAGAGCAGCTAGAGTAGGTTTAACTGAATTATACTGAAGTGGTTACATGAACTCCCCATTTGTCATCAAAGAATTAATTCTTGGAGAAATAATGAAGGAGAGTGTATTTTCTACGGTCTGATAACATAAGGATGAATTGGGGGCTGGGTCCCTCTTTCCATATTCTTAAGGTATTTGTTATGTTTCTTTTCTGGTTGGAAACCAAGGAACCCCTACCTGGTTGTGTACCCTGCTATCTAGTAAGGTTTGAATTCCCTGGGAGAGAAGAGCAGGAGGAATACTAGTCTGTTTGTACCAGACTAGTTTGTACCAGTTTTTGTCAACTGTTTGTTGGCTGCTCTTGTACTTCTAGAGAAATGGAGCAAGGGGAAGAGAGAGCATATGTATATGACACTTACTCCTCCTGGTAAATCTGGAGCTCTAACATCGTAGTTATCTCTTCCAATTCTTCAAAGATCAAAACAGTTAAACGTGTGTAGAGCTAAAAAGTAGCCATGGAGGTGCTGGTTGTAAGGTGAGTTGAAGGGAAATGGGTAGGAAAATTGTGTGGCTTTGTTTACAAAACATGTTTGTGCATGTGAAACATGCCACTCCAAACTGGATGAAATCTTTTTTTTTGTAAATAATGCAGTTGTTTAATATATATTCCAAGTTAAATTTATTTTAAAACCAGTTTTACTGTACAAATAGGTATTGGAATGCAACAAGATGTGGTTGTATTCTAATTTCTTACTTCAGTAAGTAAACTGAGCTGATAGTGTTCAGTGATAGCACAATGAGTCTTGGCTTAGGGTGTTGCATTAACTATATATTGGTCTCATAGTAACAGGTTCAGCTTGTTGAATTGGAAATTTTTGTAAATTAGTAGTTTGATATTGGCAATTAGGAATCAAATTTGTGTTGGAAAATCTTCCATTGAGCTGTGGTGGAGAAATGTTTCCTTTGTCAGCTGCTGTGATAATATTTTGACTCATCTGAAGTTGGACAGAGAACTCCTAGCATAGATGCCTCTTTTTCATCTTAGTGTGATGTTGAGTCTGTCTTAAAGTGTCTCAGTTGCAGCAATATGTGCTTTTAAAATTTCTTTTTTAAAGAAAGGAAATGACACAAAACAGAAATTCCAGTTTCTATTGATTTCTGAACACATCTTTTACTTTGTGTAGGTATGTAATTTCTGACCTATAAATGTTGTAGGAGTTGGTCATAAAGGAGTATGGTATACATTCTTAAGTGTTTAGTGGTCTGGGGGAAGTGTACATGTGGTTAATGGCTTTTCATGCTCAGGGCTTATTTTTTTCCTCTCCCCCTCACCCCCTTTAGGTAATTTACTTGAAGAAATCACCAGAAGAAGCTTACAGAACACTTTTGTCTGGATCTAATCCACCATATCTTCCATTTAGGTATGTGAACAAATGGGCCTAACTTTTGCGTTTTGGAATTTGCTGAATATAAATTTTTCAGATTGCTTTCCAAGAAGAGGGTTTCATGTCTGATACAGGTGCTGCATCAGAATGACTGATATCCAGAAAAAAAATATTTTTTACTTCTGGTGGAATTACTTGCTATGTGTTGTAATAATAAAGCCATCTCAGTTGATTTAAGTTTTAAGTAACACTTGCAGTCTTGCAAACTGTCACGTTTAGAATAGTTCTTAGCATGTTTGTGATTTAGCGGTTGAAACTTTTCTTTGTGATGTATCGTGGTTTACTATTTGGAAGTCATTAAATTTTTTTTAATTACTTAGTACCTAACCAGCTAGACTTACATGAATTAAGGGGGTTTTATGTTGTTACATTTTCTGTATTTTACAGAACAAAAACTGATGTTCCACTTATTAAATTGATTTGGCTTTCTGTTTTCAGTGAATCGTTGATAACTTCTATCAATCTGTCTTTATTCTCTATACTAAGGTCATATTGAGACTTGAATCTGAGGAATTTTTCAAAACTGAAAACATGGGAGGAAGTGTGTTTGCAAACAGTCTCATATGACCCTATTTGTTCAAATGAAAGGCTACAGACCTTTGCCTTGCAACAAATTCCTTATAATAATTATGATTATAATAATAGTAATAATAATTAAAAATGCTATTTCTGCTTGACTGGTAGGGAGTAGTGAAAGTAATTTGCTCTGTGATTTCTTGTGATGCTGATAACCACAGTGCCAAATTTAATGACATAAAACAATTTCATTTTAAGTGTTAAATAATTAGTCAAAGCAAATCCTTGTGAGTTTGAATTATTAAAATTCTCTTCCAAAATAGAATAGTTAGCTACTTTGGGATCAGCAAAGGAGGGGTCAAAAATACAAGACACAGCAAGATTTTGTGAAGATAGCTTTGTATTATATACAAAGAGCATTTCATGTTTCCCAGGGGAGAGAATACTAACTGAAAACATTGAAGAAGGCAATGTCCAGCAAAGGGACTACTTAGTTTTTGCAGTCTGGGTTGTCAAAATGATTACAAAAATATAATAATTTCATTCTGTGTCAGCTTCTGGAGAAGAGGGCAGTAAATGTATTAAGTAGGCAGTCTTCTGAAATGTCACTCCTATGTAGACTTTGTCAGTGTGTTTCAACCCCTGGGTTGCTGGGAGATAAATGACTGGCTAAAACTAAAGCTTTTCTGGAGGTTATGTGTGATGTGGTTGGGTTTTGGTATGTTTCTGAGGCTTTTTTAACACTAAGCTCTGGCTATTTCAGAGGATGGGAGGAAGGCAATCTTCTTGAGCAGAGCCTTGCTGTTTCTAGAAAGAAATAGTGTTATGAGCTTCTGTTGGACGAATTAAACATCTTGATTTCTTGAGCGTTTGTTCTTGTATGACGTGAGTCTGTAAAGCACTTAAGATTCTTTTGGAGCTGCTTTGGACTATGTCAGGTCTTGGCACTGGATTAGAGCCTAAGCAGTTTCTGTTCCCTGTGGTATAGTTTGTCCTCCTGGGAAAGAAGGCTGTGTAATCTACCTATATGGGAGGTGAGACAAAGAGGAGTGAGGAAATAAAATGAAGGATTCTGACAAGATAGGCTGGGTAAGAAACGGGGAGTCTGATAATTAGGGAGGGGATATTTGGGAATTGAATTCATAGGAAGAGGCTGCAACAGATATATAAGGAGCTTAAGAACTACTGAGGCTGAGAGAACGGCAATGATCAGTTAAGTGTTCCAGCTAGACTGTTTAACAAGTTTGTTAATTTGATAATCTGAAGTGTTTTCTATTTGGAAAAAAAAAATAGCTTTCAATAGGTAGAAGCTGCAGGATTGTCAGATTCTTTATAGAGTGCTGAGGTATGTTTACATGAAGTGATCACTGGGAAACTGATCTACTTTCATTTAGCTCGGTGACCTCAAAAAGCCTTAATCAGCTTAGATCTTCAGCTGGTATTTCATTTAAAGACAGCTTCAGCAAATATTGTTCAGGAGTGGAAGGAAATCAGAATGCCCCTTTTACAAGATACATGGAAAATTTTTTGTTTCATTTTTATAATAGAAAAACTAAAGACAAAGCAAGAGGATAGAGCACTACTGTCTTTGAGACACTTTCTTCTTATTTTCATCTGATTCACTGACACTTGGTGCTCCAGTCTCGTAAAGCTACTGTATCTCCTCACTTCCATTTAGGAGAACTGTGCTAAGACCATTTTAATTCATTATAAATACCAGTTTCCTATTGTGAAACTTAATTTTAGATTTTTACCTCAAACTACTCTGTATTGACTTTATATTAAAGAGAAAAAAATATATTTTAGTATTATTGTGTTTAGTCTCTAGATATGACGTGAATTTCAGAGCTAGGTTTTAGTATGTAGCTTTTGGGTTTTGTTTATTGGCAAGTGCTGGGGAAACAAACTATTTTGTTACTGAGGTGTGTGTTTAGAGGTTTGAAAGGGAAAGCATTATGCAGTATTGAGGTCAGCTACAATAACTGTAAAATCGGATGTGGGATTTGCAGCTCTGTAATGCCAGCTCAGATTCATACTACATCTGTATCTCATCTAAATATTCACATTTTTCTCATTTTGAAAGTAAATAGAGTACTATCATGTAATAGTTGGTAAAACACTGTTTGAAAATCAAGGTCGTTATGCATTTGGCCACAAAAGACTGGAAGAATACTGTAATGAAACACGATCAGCAAAAGAAATCGGAGCACTCGCGGTGTAAAACTGTGCCGGAGATGTCTGTATGTAATCTGTTACGTTGTTCTGATATGAATTTAGGTCTTCCTTTCTTTTCTATGCTTTTTTTTTAAATACAGGCTTCAGAGTTGAACAAAAAGGTACAACACTTGAAATCCAAATATCTTGGTTTCCACCAGTAAAAACACCTAGATGTTTTTGTGTACATATAAGTAGTCCCATAAGTTAAGCGACTACTGTCTTAAACGTAAGCACATACATTAGTTTTCTGTAGGATGGGATGCTGACTGTGTACGGTGGACAAAGGAGAAGAGTAAGTTTAAATAGGAAGAATGTCTGTAATGAATTTCATATAAAATTATATGTTTCTTCAAGGGTAGTAATGATATTTTTTTCTTTACAGTGCTCTTCCTCATAACTGTTAGTGTTTGCATTTGGTTACACTGTGGTACAAAGTGTGGCTCATTCAGAATCTATTGCATTTTATGCAAGCTAAAATTAGTAATTATTGCTCTAAAACTTGCAAATATATCTGTCATTGGTAGAAAGAAAAAGCATGCTGGTGGATCTAGTGCTATGTAATTGATTTCTCAAGGCAATGGGGAATGACAATAGCTGTATTTGTAACAGGATTTTAGTAAAGGTTAGTACTAGTTCTGACTACTCAATATTTTTATCCATAGTTTGGAAATTTATACAACAATTGGAAGGAAGACGAGTTGACACAAAGAATAGTAAAATTGAACTAGCTGTTCTGAATTAGTTTTTAATTGCTTAGTTTTTTACAATGAATGCATTAATTCAGGAGGATTCAGAAAATAAGAATTTTTTTTTTAATATTTACAGATTTACTTAATGATTTGACATGACTTCTGGCTGATTTCTCTGGGATAGAAAGAGAACTTGATAACCCAGCCTCAGCCTGGAGGAAGACTGAGGGGTGGGGGGTGAATATTTGCTTTGGTTTTTCTTTTAACAAAGGAAGAATCAAAGTAATTGTTGTCTTAAAATACCTTAGACAGCTCCCTCTAAACAAAAAGATATTTTACTCAAGTGATTTATTTAAAACGTTCAGGAAATTGGGTCATGATAGACTCTTAATCTTTGCCTTTTGAGTATTTCAAGCCCTTTCTATACATGTAGTTGGCAGTAAGACTGGCATTAAGCATCTGTCCCCTCTAATGCTTCTGCAAAATGCTCTCTGCCTAAACTCTAAAGGAATATTAACTTCTCTGAAATAATATGGAATCATCTATTTGATAGGAAGATTTAACATAAAAAGTGTCACTTCATAAGTACACTGTGACTTTGCTTCATAAATAAACTAGATTTTTATATTGTTATAGTATTTAAAACAACACTATAAATATATTCCTGGATTTATCTTGAAAAGGATAGGCAGTGCTAAAATAAAAATGGCTGTGTTCTTAAGGTTTAAAAAAAAAAAAAAAAAAAGGTCCATAGGCTTTGTTCCATTTTCTTGTTTTCCAAGTTAGGATAGAAGGAACTTCTGTGATTCTCTTGTGTTTTCTTACCAGAAGATACTCGAGGAACAGAAGGAGAGAAAGAGGGAGATTATGGCAAGGTCTGATACGCTCAGTATTTGCCATGGTTCATCAAACATTATGCTTTCCCTTGAAGCATTATGTAATATTAAGCCACTGCAAGTGTCAGCAGACCTGTTTTCTCCAGTCAGAGTGCACCTACTATATGGTTAGGTGCACAGCAACAGAAATCAGACGTTTGAGGCACGGATGATGCAGGCAATAGATGTTAGCTGCCAGTGTCCGCGTGCACTCCACTGGTAATAGCTGCGTGTGGGAACTGTAGCTAAGAATACTGTACCCCTGGAATTGTGATAGGCTTATCTTGTACATTTAGGTCAAGTTCAGTGTCCTCCCTCTCTCCTTTCCCGTCTCACTCTCTCTTTTATTAATGGATTAGAGATTATGTGGCTCTCTTCCCAATATAGTTTTTATGTACTGCGTTATCATATGCCTTATCTGTTGAAGTAGTTATATACATATAGATAAAATAAAAATTATATTATTGTTATAGCAAAGTAACATATGTAGGACATGACTGCTATGATCATATCTTCCATTCTAAGTTCTCTAAATACTTACTTTTGTAGTTTGCATTGTGTAGTGATTTCACTGGGCTGGCCCTGGGCTAGCACTTGGCTAACAGCCATTCACTCACTCACTCTGGAATTGGGGGGCAAGGGTAAGGAGCCTTGTAGGCTGAGATAAGAACAATTTAATAATTGAAATAAAAGAAAACTTAAAATAATACTGATACTAAAATAGTAATTATAATAATAAGAGTAATAAAATATGGAAATGAGTGATACTCAGTGCAACTGCTCACCACCTGCTGACCAAGCCCAGCCCGTTCCCAGATAACGATCCCGGAGCAGCGACAATCCCGAACTGAAACCGCAATCCCGGCAGAGTGAGAGCTTGAGCCAAAGCCAGAGAGGGCCAAAATAGAAACAGCCCCTCACTAATATACTGGACATGATGGGATATGATATGGAATATCCCATTGGTATATCCAAATGCCAATTTAGCTTATTAATTTAAATATTCCTTGCCCCCTTAGATCTTGCACTTGTAGACCAACAGAACACAAAGTCCTTCACTTCCAGCGACAAAAATGCAAACACTGGTGTGTTCTCAGTGTCTCTCATAACAAGTCCCAGGCTGAGAGCAAAACACAGCACTACTCTAGCTACTAAAAAGAAACCCAGGTCTGTCCCAGCTCAAAACCAGGGCACATTGTTTTAGATTTTGTTGTTTGTGTCGTCCCCTTCAGAAAACTGTTACAGCTTTTAAAAATTTTCTGCCATGCATGTGTTCCCCTTGGGGCCTGAAGATGTTTTTTGTTCGGAAGACTTTTTTTTTTTTTTTTTTTTTTTTTTGCTAAAATGCTTTTGTGCTAAAATGATCTGTTATCCAACTTCTGTCAAAAATGTATTGTCTGTGAAGTTTATATTTTACAGCTTTGGTGTGTTCTGCTTATCTAATGTAATGAAAGTACTTTATAGCTTTTCATTTTTAAAACTTTTGTTGGATTTGGGTAGTGAATGGTTATTCACACTTTAAAATTCCCATTCTAAAACAATGTGGCTAAGTATTTTTTAACAGTCTAATAACTTGAAAGCTTTTCAAGAGTAGCCTGCCTGTAATATGACATTACCATAATTGTAGTTTTTAATTTGCTTAACTACGTTTTCTATGAACCCTGCTTGCTCAGAACTGCTATACTTACTCTGCTTTTAAAGAATGGGGAAGAATATTCTACTTTTAAAGTACTTGGGCTTGAAGGAGCATATCAATATAATAAATTTCATACTATTTATAGCAAGTAGACTATAAAAAGAGTTTTCAATGAAAGACTGAAATTTTAAATCAATTATATATTAAAGATTTATCTGACTGAAACCTAAAATTTTGCTATTCTGATAAATTGTATTCCTTAGCATTCTGGATAGATAGCTTAGAGCAAAACTAGACAAGATTTCTTTAATGAGTGATTAGGAAATAATCTGCCCAGGCAGAATTTTGTTAAAATGTTACCTAGTCTGAAGTGGACTTTGAAAAGTACTTTTTCTTTTTTCCACAATACATTTGTTGCTGTTATTTTTTGGTGGTGTGACTTATTTTTACATTACTGTCTCTTACTACTTGAATATGTTTTGCCTTGGGGTATCCCATTACCTTTTAAAGAGAAATTGTTATTTTCATAGGGCCAGAACTGAGTTCAGGTTGTTTTAAATTTAGCTGTAGCTGGATAATTTTTAATCACATCTCTAATGAAGCATCAAAATGAGAGCCTGTAAACAAAATCCAAGCTAGTAGTCTATTTGCCTTACCTTGTTAGACAGCATAACACAGTTAAGATTTGAATAAGGCTAAAGCCAGTTTTAATTTATTTGCTACTATCCTTACACAATTGAGAGAGGATGCAAAGCTTCCTGTTTCAGGACAGGATAAATAATTTGGTAAAAGGCATGTACTTAGATGATGGAAAATGCACACTTAAAATAATTTGCAGTATCTAACTGCATTTACACTGAGCTACATCTTTGGTAGGGGAGTGCTTCTAAAAAGACGTCTTCTTCAGACTTCAAACAGATTTCTCATAAGGGATTGAATAACTTGAATATACTCTGTTGTGTCCTGCCTTTCCCCGAGTTCTTAAAATAATTCTGTGTATATTAAATTTGTATTAAATCTATAGGGATGCTTCATTTGGGAACTGCACGTACAATCTTACGATCTTGGACTGTTTACAGGGAATAAATAAGGTAATAACACTTTTTCTTAGCAAAATAGATTTAAATTTACTTTTGAAATGTGAAAGAAAATACTGTTAAAACATATTAGAAAATGTGGTTTCAAAGCAAAATGTGTGTGAATGAGTAGTATGCTGTCATGAAGCCAAAGTTACTGAGGACTGTGTTTGAGTAGTGACAATGGTTCCACCTGGCTGGCCTGGCCTTTGACAGCTTTCTGAACTTCACCTTGTGAATTGGAATGTACAAATGCACCAGGCCTGGCTGGGGGCCCTTCTTGACTCAACAGTGCAAGACCATGCACTAGATCTGCTAATAGATCATTTATAAGCAGTGATAAGTAAAAGGGACTAACATAGGTTAGTGAGACAGACACCTAGGTATAATGTAATTTAACATGAGCAATTTTTGCATGTACTTGGCACCTGCTTTCCCCTAAAACACTTTATTCAGTGTTTGACACTAAAATTGTTTCAAAAGAATGAAAACAAATGTATCTTACTAGTGTTTTGATGTGTTACTTTCAACAGTCCTGGTCCTGGGGAATATTAAGCTCCAATATTGCTTTTTAAAAAATGTTACATCACATCTTGATTGCCAACCTTGTGTTACAGGATATACTTCATACTATAAGCAAAGCTTCAATTTTGATCCTCATTTCCTGGTGACCTTGTTGAAGGGAGCAGGCTATATGAACTGTTCTGCACAGACACTTTATAGACTATTTATAATTCCTAAAAGTATGAAAAAACAAGTGTTCTTAAAAATTGAAAAAAAGAGATCAAGTTTAATATTTTTAGTTCTGTGGGGGTGGGAAAGGAGCTGTCAGTTAACAGCAAACCTCTAATTTGTGTGGCAATCTATGGATCCTGAAGCTCTGTGAAACAGTCAGTGCAGTCATTGTAATTTATCTGCAACAAACATGTCAAAAGGACTTTCATAATCAGTATTTCCTCCTTTGATCCCATAAAACTTATTATTGAATTTTTGTCCATTTTGCCTACAGAGGTAAAAACACTGAACAGAAACCGTATGCCTTAATCTAAAGTAAAATCTTAGTCTGTCTGGGTGAATTTTCTGTTTGTGTACACATATACATGTAGTTCAGGGGGCCTACAGACTCCGGAGTGCAGGCAGCCAGCCATGCTTGAATTAAATATGTTTTTCAAAATCAGCTGTTCAGACAGACCTCTGGATATCTTAAGTTTCATGACAGGTCCAGTCATTGAGCCCATGTTGTCTATAATAAAGCTATTTTTGCCTTAACAAAGGTGCTTTCCATGTAGCAAATAATGGCAGACTTATAATTATAGTTTTTTAAATCATAGATCTGTGGTGTGGTTTTTTTTTTTAATCACACCTTAATCCCAGAATGTTGTGTAGAATCTATACTTCTCAGAATGCAGTAGATTGAGTATAAATATATGCTGCAGAACTCTCTTCTACCTATTCCTTGGAAGAAATTTGGGCTATGAATTTCTTAGTAATAGAATGGTTTTTAATATGGTATTATACACAAATCTTTAGTACAAAATTAGCATATTTAATAATAGTACAGTAATCAAATACAAAACTTGACTTCTTTCAATCCTGTAATAAATACTGTTTAACTAGTCTAGTGAACTATCATTCTATCAATGGAATGCATATTAAAAACAAATCATAAAATACCAGTTATACACAGTACTGTATTCTGTATATGCCATTTTGCCTGGGTATTATGGTGATAAAATCAGAGTATTATATTAAGTATGGAAAATCAATAAACTCTTAACGTTTTATATTTTGTTATGTCCAACTGCATGAAAATGTATTCAGCATAGAAATCGCTGAATGAGTGTAGGACAAAAAGGGAATTGCTTTTCAATTTGTCATCTGCCTTAGAGGGGAAAAAAAACCCCACCATACACAGTGGGGTGGGGATAATAAATTTTGTTATTTAAGTGATATGCAACAACCTTATGTCCCATCGTAATGTCTTTGAAGTAGAAATAATGAGCCTGATGTGCTTTAGTGATTGTTGGAGTTTTTGTTGTCTGTGGTGTTAACCTGTGCAAAATTTAATGTTGTCTTAATGTAGAGGCTTCAATAAGCCAAAAGCACAAACTTTTAGTGATTTAGTTTTGATTCTCAGAGTATTGTAAAATGAGATCATATATCACATTTCAGAATAAACTGACACCTTGTTGCCTTTTAGGCCTTGCAGCATGGATTTTTTGACTTTAAGACATTTGATGTGGATGAATATGAACACTATGAGGTTTGTACATTTCATAATGAGTTGAATGTGTGTATTTTACCTAATGTAAGTTAGAGTATAGGGTATCCTACAACTTAAAACATACTAGAAATATTTTAATTCAAGTAAAACCCAGTGTTCATATGTAAGGTATGTACATCCAAACTTGTATGCTGTATGTGAAAAACATGCAGGATTAATATCCTTGCAAATTCAGTGCATCACATAAGTCTACTGTTTCTTGTAGCCTTTCTGGATTCTGGGGCCTCCTTCCTGCTTTTCCAGCCTTCTCTCAGAATATGATCCAAGGTCTCTCAGCTGACCCACGGAATCTAATCTTTGTTTTTGTTCAACTCTTGTTGAGCTGCTCCTTGAGATGCTATTAGCCCTTAATATATGATCAATTTTTTTATAACCACATAGATGAAGCACATCTTGAGCTTTTTTTAGTAAGGATGGATTATATGAGGATTCCAGTAATGAATATGCATTCAAAATATTTCCCTAATGGAGGCCCAGAAAGCTAACAGATGTCATTAATTGTTCTGGTATCCTTCTTCAAAATTAAGAATAGATACTCTGGATGACTCTAGGTGCTTCTAGGACTTTGTTGTGTAACAAACACACCTTTGTCTGCTAGTAGTAGACAGTTATCTCAAAATATATTGCTGCAGAGTACCTTTAAAATATGTATGTGCTGCACCTTTGAACTGGGCTGTGTACAGGGAAACTGCAGGCACAGAAGGTGTATATACATCTGGTCCAGAATAGTTGGAGTTGAATAGTTGAAGTCAGTGACAACCATGTAGATCTGTTGGACCTTTTCTTTGGAACTCCCTGGAGTTCCTGCAGTTGCATTGGTTAAGAAGAAAGATACATAAACTAGAGATGTACTAAACATTGGAATATATATTAAACTCTCTTTTTAAAAAGAGTTGTGTTACTTTTTTGTAGCCAGTGTTCTTCCCCCCAGCCCCTCTATTGCAATTTTCATAAAACTTGGAAATAATGAGAATAAATACGCTTCGTCTGAAATGTCCATTTTAAAAATTATTATTTTAAGATGAATATTTCTAATATCAAACAAGTTTTAGGGATAATTGCTTTTCTTAAAGCTCTGTAACATTTGATAATAATAGTAATAAAATATGCAAATGAGTGATACACAATGATACACTTAAAAACATTTGTAGAAGAATTTCTGTATAGTGTAATGTTCCATAAAGATTAGATTGATTAATTGGTATAACCTTTGCTGAATTACCAAAATTAAATGAACAGTAACTGAAATTTAAAGTATGAAATTGCTGCTTTTTTGCTTACTCTATGTACAAAAGGAAAATGTTTGTTCTAAAAACAAATGATGGTTGGGAATTCTAGGGAATCTGTATATATAGTAGGTATTAATCTGCCTCAAAAAGGTATTAAAATAATTGACTAAAGCTATCCCATTATTTTGTTTAACATTTAAAATTATTTTAGTTTTTGAAAAGTATGTATGTGTGAACAATGTTTAAAGTATGCTGCCCACTGTCTTGAGTTTAAGAAGCAAGGACTTGGAATCATCTTTCATTTTTTGTCCATTTTTTGGTATGTCTTCTGTTATTTTACGCTTTATGGTCAGCTTTGTATGTTTAGATATGTCCTGTGCTATATTTCTAAAACTTTAAATGTTCCAAGTTTTTGTTATGTTAGGTCTTCAAATGTGTAGTTATGTGGAGAAAAGTTGCATAAGACTTAAAGGGAGCAGGCTAAAGGAAATTACATTTCACATTTGTAGTTCTTCCCAAGGCAGCTAATTCCCCTTTTGTTGGACTAAATGTAAAATACTCAAGTTCTCTTTTTTTTTTTTTTAATAATAATGTTGTTTGCACATAGTATTGAGTGTATATATATATATATATATATGCACACACACATACACATACATATCTGTCATTCAGATTGGTAAAAATTTAAATTATTCACAGTAACTCATGTAACTATAAAGAACTACTTAATTCACAAATAAAACTGGTAATACAAATATAAAAATACTTTTAACTTATTGAACAGGACTTTTTCCTTAGATAGGGGTAGAGGTGCTACAATGCTGAGATTGCGGTCTGTGGTACAAATCTGGGGGGGGCAAGGGGTCCTGACTTGGCAGTAAGATTGGTTCACTAGCCCTCATCCACCCTTCTTAACTTACAGGAGGTTTTCACTATGTGAGGATGTTTGGATCAAGTCTGATGGGCTTAGCTGAGCAAGCAGTTGGTGAATTGGTTACAGCAATGTCCATTATCAGACTTTTTCACTCATTAGGATGTTTTTATTTGCTGAGAGCTAAAAACCCAAGCTTAATAATGCAGTTGAACTGAGTGCCATGTCTGAAAAGTCATGCTGAGAATAACTGCATTGCCAAATGAAGAAGAAAAGAAGGCAGTTTGAGATGTAGTTATGTATTTTCAAAGCAGCTTCTAGTTTTGGCATTGATAGAATTTGCAGAGCCTTTTTGAAGTTTTCATTTAAGTGAGCAAGAAACGCAAAACATCACAATTTTGGAAGGTGGGGTTGATTAGTGGCTCATCAGAGCTTATGCTAGTATGTAAATTTCAGTTTCTACGGGGAAAGGATTAATTGTTTTTGAAGGCTAATTGGTTTTTAATTTTTGGGGTGAATTGTGGTTTTTTTTTTTTTTAGCCAGTGCTTTACAGGGAAGCATTTTTCCATATTCTTTGATTAAAACATACAAGAATGTTGGTGTTTGTCAGAGTTGTTAAAAGTAGTTGACTTAAAATGTTGAACCTTGTAAGGGAAAAATGTCTTAGATATAGGATCTTTCTGCATTTATTGGAAAACTTCAGCAAAATTTTTTGTGTTTCATTTTATTAAGAGATTTCTGAGAAACAGCTTATGGTTAGTTAGTTTGTCCCATATAGGTAAGCCAGCTAATTACATTGAAGTGTTTTTGTTTTAATACAATATGAACATAGTAAAAAGTAAAATAAAATCTTGAGTAATTATTTTAACCTTGTATGTACAGATGTAAAATGCTTTTCTCTCTCTTCTGAAATTTTTATAGCGAGTGGAAAATGGTGACTTCAACTGGATTGTTCCAGGAAAATTTTTGGCATTTAGTGGACCACACCCAAAAAGTAAACTTGAAAATGGTATGCTGTATACTTTAATGCTATTCTATGATTTTCTTTTTCCCAACATGTTAAACAATCCCAGCAAATGAGCAGAAGGTAATAGAGGTTTATAGATTCATTTTAATCTTCAGAAATAACCATATAGTGAACACACTATATATGATCATAGGACTTAATTGCAAAGGTTTTGGAATTCTTCTTTGCTAGAATTCTAATTCTTCTAACAGTCAGTGACTTTCATGCAGTGACAAAGTGCCTGACAAATTCAGGGCCCTTACTTTTCTCCTGGAGCCTGACACCTGATACAATAAGTATGGAGAATTAAAGGTGAATTGCATAAAGCAAAGGAGACTGTTCTAAGAGTTTTGTAGCAAAGGCTGGGAAAGACTTTAAAAAGAAGCTTGCCCTTACTAATGAAGATTCTTGGGATAATATGTAGAACCGATGTGATTCTAATGGAATAAAAAAGAGAAACTTGACTGAGAGAGGGAAAGTAAAGATTTGGTGCAGCTGAAAGGAAAAATCAGTAATTTAGAAACTTTATTTTTTTTGCTTCTGCTCTCTGATATTTCCTTTATGACTGGGGTGCTGCTAATTTTGTAGTGTCCACTGAAGATTTAAACAAAATCCAGGGAGAAAATATTTAGGTTGGTTTGGGTTTTTCCCCCAATCACTGTTACACTCCCCCCTTGGAAAATTTTTTCAAAAATTACTTGTTATTCCATGGAATTTGGAAAACCTCTATTTTATTTTTAACGTATATAACTGAAAATTAGTAAATTAACACTAATGCTTAAAATCCAGTTATACAAATAAGCATCACCTAGTTGAGTGTAAATATATATTATAAAGCTAGATTTTTCTCATTATATTGTGACTCTAATTACATTCACTAATGCATACATGACTTGTGGAGATGATCCGTGTTTTGCGAGGAAGCTTTTGGACTTTATTTGAACAGGAATAAAAAATCTGGAGATAAACCAGTGAATTTGGTCAATGGCAGACCTTCTGATTTTTGTGGTGCAGAAGTCGTTCCTGTGTTTTGTTTATAAGACTTAATTGTTAATGGAAAAGAAGAAACTACTTCTTACATACATACATGCTATAGACATGTGCATGTGCACATGCTCCATCACACCCTTGTTGACAGAGAATATCTGTTTGGTGAAAGTGTCCTAAACAGTTGTGGTGTGGTTGGTCTTTTACCTCCCTCCCTGCGCGCCCCCACCTTCCATCTTTGTCTACAGGATCCTTTTGTCTCTCAGCTGAATTAAGGCACTGAAGCTTTTTTACTTCACAGTGGAGCAAGAATATTTCTGGCACTACAGTTTATTCTTTGACTGTTTCTATTGTCCACAGTGTAGATCACCAACCTATTTTCTTCATAAACACAGTGTTTCCTCTTAAAGTGTGTTCTTATTCTTTGATCTGCAGCTTGACTACAGATAAACGTCTGCTCTACCCCATTCAAAAAGAGTTTGGGGGGAGTTTTGATTAGTAGGACTTTGAACTTAATCTATGACATTAAATTATTGTTGCTTTATTTTTTTATAGGTTATCCTCTTCATGCACCTGAAGCCTACTTTCCCTATTTCAAGAAACATAATGTCACATCAATCATAAGACTAAACAAAAAAATTTATGAGGCAAAACGCTTTACTGATGCTGGTTTTGAGCATTATGACCTGTTCTTCATAGATGGAAGTACACCAAGTGACAGTATAGTTCAGAGGTTCCTGAGCATCTGTGAAAATGCTGACGGTGCTATTGCTGTACATTGTAAAGGTAAGTGAATATTTATTTTTCAGATTGAAGTTCAAAATAAGTATAAAACCATAGAGCTTATTCCAGAAATAAAGCATTTAAAAAATAGCGCTTTCTGGTTGTGAAAGTAACACTGCTTTATGATACTTGACTAAATATATGACAAATATTTGTTATTTTCATATGCATAGTAAGTTCTTTCATCCTACACTACCACTTCAGTAACTGACAATCTATTGTTCATTGTTCTGTTTTTTTCTTAATATCACTTGAAGGCGTGAGTTTTAGTTGATGAGATTTCTTTTTTGCGTTATGCTTTCACAGCATTATTGACTGGGAAATGCAAAAGACTGAAAGATTTTCTTTGTGCTTTTGGACTCTTCAACATTTTTCTGTGGAGCATGACTTCCGTGTTTCAAGTTAATGCGAGTTACTGTGATGCCAGCATTTCAAACCAGCCTATTTCAGCAAATCCACCAGAAAATACACAAAACATGCATAGTCAGGAATTATTAACAAAGGCTTGGAAGGGTTCAGCTTGATTTATGTTTAGAGTTGTGTAAGGACATTGTGGAGCTGAATGTCTTGCTGATCTGAAACAAGAATAGTGCTATTCATTCATAATTTTTCCATGAACAATAAACATGCCTATCAAAGACAAATAAGTTTATTTGCAAACAAGTTGTTACTGTGGCTAGAGCCCAAAAATTCTGGCATTAATAAGCTAGACATCTGCTAACTGACTAAATAAGATATAAATTGTTGATTAGAAGTAGATTGTTATTCTCCAGGCTTAGTTGCTAAAGGAATAAAATATACTTTTCTAGTGACTTAGAATATGCACCTGCTAAACCAAAGTACTTTCAGTCTTTTATCTGACTGCTTAATAAGCAAACCAGCAGTCTTAATTCTTTTTAGGTTTTTTACACCCTTTTAAGTAAGTCTAAGCAAAGTTAAATCAACAGCTAACTCAAGAGTTAATGTATTATCTGTAGTTTTCTTGTATGCTTGTTACAGAAGTATTCCAAGCACAGCTTCCGCACTAGAAATTGCTTGTCCCAGAAGTTATGGAAATGTTTAATACAAAGGGTTGCTGTGAAAAGTTTGTACATTAGCAGTAACTTTGAGAAAAGGACTGAAGTCTTAGTGATATATGCAGTTGGTAGATGTTACCTGCAATTTTCAGAGACCATTTTCTTACTCAGTTGTATGTTTAGTATACTACAGCTCTTGATTATCTATTTGCATGTTTCATTCCTCTTCTGTTAAACAAACAAAAAAATCCACAAAAAACCCAAGCCCAAAACACTCTCTTTAACAATATTTCCCTTTTTTAAATGATTATTCAGAGCTAGTTTTACAGTATGCAGTTATAGAATCTCTCACTATTAGTGAACATTCATGCTTTTACCTGAATTATCTTAAATTTCCAAAAAGTCACTGCATCATTTAGTTATTGGCTAAATGTAAAAAGCTTGTAGTTGTTTATAGAATTGTCAGCAAGATGTCTGGCTGCTTAGAGAGTTGCCAGTTAGATAGTTGTTGGTGCACAAACAATAGCTGGCCAATGTGAGACTGTAAATTGCAAGTATTGTATTTGCAGGAAAACAAGGTTTAAATGGGGAGACGTTTTACTAATAGATAAGACACAAGGCTAGAAAGAGATTAATTCTCACTCTATAGTTAGAGATCTGTCAGATAGTAAAAACTTAATTTTTCTATCGCTCTGTTTTCCTGTTAAAATCAGGATTAGTTTGATTTGGGGGGCAATGGGTTAGATTGTTTTAAGGTATTGATATATTAAATAGTTTAAATTGGCTGGCAGGCAAACAAGATACAGCCACTTGCACTCCCTTGCCCGTTCCCTCCCACCCAGGGAATGGGAGAGAATCAGAGGGGCAAAAGTAAGGAGAATCGTAGGTTGAGATAAGAACAATTTAATAATTAGAGTAAAATAAAATTAAAATAACAACGATATTAATAGTGATAACAACTCTCTCTCTTTTTATATATATATATATAAAAAGAGAGATATATATATGAATGAGTGATGCAGAGTACAGTTTTTCACCACCCACTGATAGCGAACCTGGAGGAGCAAAAAGTAACCCCAAAATCGCAATCCCGGAAAAATAAGCCCAGGCGATTCCTGAGAGAATCCCCCCCCTTTTCCCATCAGCCCTGCTTAACATACTGAATATGACATAATATGATATGGAATATCTTGTTGGCATATCCAACTGTCAGTTCTGGGTTTTACTGACTACTATACTTTCCCCCTCCCAGTCCTTTGAACTTGCAAACTACCCAAACACGGGGTCCTTGTACCTTATCAACATTCTTCTCATAACAAATCCCACACTGAAACCAAAACACAGGGCTTTCTAGCTACTAAGAAAATTAACTCTATCCTAGCAAAACCAGGACAATATATAAAATTATATGCTGGTCAACATTTATTGCTGTTTATATGGATAGCAGTGAATAGTTTTATAGGTTGGTTTCACAACAAAACTGATTTAAAAAGAAAAAGCCACTGGCTAAGAAGACACTTGTCTGTTGTGATGTGACATGTATCTGCATGTATTTGAACCTTGGTTTGTAAAGTATGTGCATTGGCATCTCAAAAGTACTTTGATTTTGGTTTTCACTGGTTTTATAAATACAAAGTTTGTGTCCAGCTTGGTCATGGCTTTTTTTAAAATAGCAGCCTTTTTAAAAAAAAAGTTTGGGGTAGAATTGAGCAAGTGCCAAGAGTGATCACCCTTGCATGCATTCTTAAATACTGACAACTTCTTATTATGTATATTTGTTCTTATATCTACAGTATCGAAATCCAATTATATGATAAACGGGATACTGAATCAGGAATTCTTTCTTTAAATATTAAGGAGGTGAATAAAATTGCAAAGAAATCTTCTCATATCCCATGCTTTAATTTGATAGTTATGAAATGCTCATGACTTCATATGTGGATGTTGGATATTTTTGTTTCTGTAGCTGGCCTGGGGAGAACAGGAACGCTAATTGCCTGTTACATTATGAAACACTACAAGTTCACACATGCTGAAGCCATTGCTTGGATAAGAATATGTCGACCAGGCTCTATTATAGGACCCCAGCAACACTTCCTGGAAGAGTATGTATACCTTCTTTGCTACTACGAATCAACTGCTTCTCTACATCCTTATCCATCTTGCACTATTTATAGGATCTACTTTCTGTCTACTGACATCGTATATTACTGCCTGTTGCAATATATTTAAGGTTAGTTAATTTGGGATTGAAATCAAATTTACTCAGTAGTAATCTTCTCTGGAGTGCTATGCATTTTGTCACTTTAAGGGGCAGAGGGTCTCAAGACTCTTGCACGTTTGTGTTCTAGGGGATTTAGGAGTTAGACAAATATGACAAAAGTGTAAAGTCCACATGTGGACAAAACATTAAATCAACAATAAGGATTTATTAAAATATTAGCATAGAAAGGATAGACTTTATATACTTAACCTCTGATGACACTTAAAATGGATCTTGCTGTAGTATAATTGATATGGTTTTTTTCTTTTTTGTAAATAAGGATTAAATGAGTACGTGGTGGACAGCTTATGATCTCTGTCAGATTCCTAGCATAATATGTGAAGTGCTTCTGATTTGGAGCTAATAGTCACTAGCAAAACAAATGTATGGTTTTGATACAGCTCCTTCTCAAAATTGACTATATACTTTGGGTTGAGAACATTTCACGTACAGATAGATTGAATGAGTGATTCAAGGTTTGATCCTGGCTGGAAGTGAATGACAAAATTGCACTGGCTTTGGTGATGGAGACATTAAGCTTAATTTCACAGTGGTTTCTATATTGTGCATTTACTATTACATTGGTTATGGTGATGTTTTTGATTATTGATATTTAGTTGGAGGTGTTTTCACTGTTAGGAGAAAAATACATTTTGAGAAAATCCACCACAAAATTGTCTCTTTTTGGAAAAAAGGGAATGCAACAGCTCTGCTAGATGTTGTGTAAATACAGTAAAACATGCACTGACGTTGCATCTTAAAATCTACAGATATCAGATAGAAAAGAGTAATACTGTAATTCATAGGAGAAATTGAGTATGAATGAGGATTCCTATTTATTTTCCAGTGCAACTGAATGGGCACTCCTTTATTTGAGAGATGGCCCACCATTATTCAAAATACCGTGTATGACAAACTTTCACACCATCGGTGCTCACTGAACACAGATTAAACCTCTCCTCACCGTGCTCATGCTCATTGAAAATGATTTTTTTTTTTTGTGATATAAAATCAAACCTTTTTTCCAGATGAAGATGTACAGAACATTCAAATGTTGAAAATCTGTAAGAGTAGCATGTTTTCATATTGGTTTTTATGTGTATGCAAATTTGTTGATATGAACTGATTTGCTTTTGTATGCTAAAGGAAACAGGCAATGTTATGGCTGGAAGGAGATGTCATCGAATCAAAGCAGAAACAACCAGTAGAGGATGGAAACATTAACAGAGTTCTTTGTGGCTTGAATGAGATTTCAATCAGTGACAGCTTGAATAAAGTACAAGACTTGGATCAATACAGAGAGGTAAGAGTTTGTAGGAAGAATTTCAAATAAGCAGAGATGGAGATGACCTTTTAATAACTAGCTGTAGATAATTTTTAGGGGTTTTTTTAGGCTTGCATTACTACTAGACTGCTTTTTCATAGCTAGATTTTTTTTTATACATCATAATTTGAACAAATAACTTTCAAAAAAAAGAGCTTAGGTTATATTTAAAACTGTTACAGGTCATTTTGCAAACTTGGAGAGTTGCATTATTTCAAGTCATTCTTTTGGGGTTTTCAGTTGCATTACTGGAGAACAGAAGAAAAAAAATTTTCCTCCTGGATATCTATTCCAAGCTTCTAGCTAATAATGCATGAGTGTATAGATGTGCATGTGCATGTTTAGGGTGAGGTCCTTACAGTTATTTATTGGAAGCACAGGCATGAAGTGTAAACTAAAGTGATCATACTTCTGCTTCTGGGATAGCGAAAATATTAAACTGTAGTTTCCTACAGTACCTGTGAGAAGCAGTTTAGAGAAACTATGCATTTAATTAATCCTGTCTTAGCTCTGTAACAACTAAAGAGCTTTTATATTACTAATGGAATCCTTTACTTGATGTAAAAGACCAGGGATGTAGTGGGCACCTTCTTCAGGTAGTTATTAGTATAAATTAAAATCATCTGTCATATGATCTATCATAAACTAGAAAAGTACCTTGAATGCTTTTCTGTAAAGGTACTGTTTCCCTTTTGGAAGTTCAGTTTGTGGCTTGGAATATGTGAAGCTGACTATCTAGATTACTAACTGGAGGATATAACACTGTGTAGATGATCTTGTATGCCTAATGAAAGCAGCTGGCACATAGCCATATGGGTAAAGGTCATGTTTTTGAATCTAAGCTACTACTACAACTTTACTGCTTCCAGTACTCAAGGCAACTTACTTGCAGGTAACTCAACTACCTGTGCACTGTGTAAACAGCTTATGTACAGATTCACAATATAAATTCACAGTGCTACTTTTTTCTACTGTAACCCTCTCTTTAATATGTATATTTAATTTTTTTTACAAAGGTCATATTAAAGCTGTTTAACATTCAGTTTTCAAAACATTTAACTTGTCTCTTTATCTCTTTGGTTATATGGTTATATTTCAAGACTTCATTATACTAGGCTCTCTAGCAACTCAAAATAAAGTAATGTTTCCTGTCCCAAAAATGCATAAGGTCTAAGAATCAGAGGACAGAACAGCTACATGTGCAATAACTGTTGGGCATGTAAAGACAGTGAAACAAAATTTGTCAGCACTGAGGCCGAAAGATAGGTGACAATGGCCTAGCATATAATCTTCAATGAAATCTAGCTAAAATATTTATATTTTCCTATAATTAATGCAACACTTGGACCATCACATCATTTGATTAACTTCTATTGTATTACTACTTCTGTCACTCTTTCATCTTGGTTAATGGCAGAAACCATTGTTCTGTTTTATGCAGATCAGTGAGGTCACTTAGGCACAATAGGAACTGGAGTGATAAAAACAAATACTTGGTCTGAGGTCAAATGAAACATAATTATAATTTGGTAATTTTAAAAAAAAAAATGCAGTTCTCTTCTTGTTTTGTGTAACTTTCATAGTTCTCTACTACTTAAGATGCTGTCTCTACTTAATACCAGGGTCTTAGAAGTCTATTTTGAGATCAGTCAGAAATTATAAATATAAACAATGTAGGCATACACTTCTAATATTTCTTAGAGTTTATAGTATTTTCTAAAGCTAGAAGAAGTAGGATAAAACTCTGAAATGTGTTCATCCTACATTCCTTACTAAGTTTGCATAGGGGAATTTTTTCAAAACTATTTTTCTAGAGGTCATGGGAACTTTTTATTTAAAAAAAAAAAAAATTCAGTAATTTAGGAATGTTGATTTTTAGCTACACTTGAAGGACATGCAACTTTAAATTTCTTCCTCATCTGCATATCACAAAATTGTGTGTTATGCTGCTTCCCTTCCAAATTGATAACTTTAAAAATAATTATAGAGGAAGGAGTTGGGAGTTTTAAGTTCTATAAAAACAGACTTCTTTGAAGTAAATAAATACTGGCATTAGACTCAAGCGTCCTGAACTGACTTTGAGGTCAGATTCTGCAAAAAGCCTCTGTGAGTGTGCGTCTGTACAGTGACACATTTAATTTACTGGAACTGTGCAAAGACAGAGTAGTGCCCCATGTATGCAGAAGACTGCAGATAAGCCTTTTAAATGAAAATCTCTGTGAAGGAGATTTCAGTAATTTGAAACTACACTACTCCTAAGAATTTGATATATTCCCTTGCTTGCATGCTTTGTATTTCACAGAATTATTCTGAAGACAAAGCAGATGTAGAAACACAGAATGGCATGACACAAGGAGATAAGCTTAAAGCCTTAAAAAGTCGCAGACGGCAATGTTCTGCTACAACTGGAGCTCTGAGGTAATTAATTCATTCTGAGGTAATTTGCAATTTTAAATTCAGTCTGTGCTATCAGATCTTTATGGCAAGTACATGGCCTTGTTTAAGGCAGTGATACTAGTTGTACTTCCTTCTGTGGTGGAAATTTCTCTAGGTATATATCTATTAGTTGCCTATTTTGTTTATTAATTTTTTTCTGTCTCCTCGTTCAGGATACCTACTTATCAGCAGTAAAAGACATAGGAAAAAAATATTCCAAAACTTTCAGATTTATATCTACCTAGCATTTTAAAATTTATGCCTCAAACAAGATACTCTTCAATGAACTTAGTTATCTTTCCATAATTACTCTTCTGTATTCCTCATATAAATTTTGAATTTTTCAGAAACAGTAAAAATGTGAAGTTTGAAAATAAACCTGAAGTACCTCTCTGGTGTCTTAACTGTAAATTTAAATAATAATTGTCAGTAAGCCTTAACTCTTGTTAGTACCGTCCTTTAAAGACAATATGAGACATGCAGGTATGCTTTGAGGAATGGGAAAGGCTTTTTAGCCTTTGATAAAGATTGCTGCTTTGGTTTCTTTAGGCTGCAAGACATGAAACTGCACACCAGGTCAATATCACAACCTTTCAGGTATTAACTTTAAAATTATAGCTCTAAATGTATACCATTCAGGTCTTGAATTTTCAGTGTCTTGAATTACACTCACCATGTCAATTGATAAGCAAATTCACACTTCTGAGAATTGCCAGGTAAAAAACTTTTCTAAATACCTGCAAATAGGGAGGGGAAAAAAAGAAATCTAATGGACAGAGAGGTACAGCTCTACTTCAGGGATACCTTGAATTCCTCTTAATAAATAATTAGAACATACAAGTAATTTCTTCAGTCACATCTTCTAATATCTATGCTGTTATGCAGTGAAGGATGACTAGTTAACTCATAATCACTTTATCTCTGTAAAATTAAATACTTGTCTCAAAAGCCTAAATTGGCTACATATAGCCTGTGTATCACAATTTTTGTCCAATGTGTTTTAGTAGATGAACTAGAGCTGTTGCTTCATGGAGACAATCTACTTTTTTTTTAGAACATGTACCAGATAAAAAAATAGCCTCTAACTGTTATAATATGGTACACAGCAGGGGAAAAACTTGGGAGTGGGATATTTGAAAAGTTTTTTGAAAAGATATTTGAAAACAGGCAAACTGTTGAGTTTTTGTTGTTGAGTTCTCAGCACTCAGACTTGAGAATTCCTACTTTTTGAAATACTGTGTGTATTGAAAGACTATATGTGTTTGAGATGTATATTTCAATTATGAAAATCTTACTTCTCACTAAAACTCTGCACTCCTTTTAGACTGAATTCTTCAAGTAGCACAGAAGGATCCATGTCTCCTCTGAAGGCCTCCAAAGTGATGGCAGTTAATTCAACATCTGCAGAAAGAATAAGCAGGATTTCCGCAACCTCAGGCTCTAACCTAAAAAGGTTTGGGGTTTTTTTCCTTCTCATTTTGGTACATATGCTTACTGTATATGACAATGATTTTCAACACATATGCAGTCTATTAAGTGCTTGTTGTTCTTGGTTGTAAGAAAATTACTTAAATTTACTTACAAAGTGATTTGCTGTTCCAGTAGACAAGCTTTAGTTGCCTGCAGATTTAAAAAACAAACAAAAACCAAAGCCTATACTACTGGTATGAGAGTTTTGGTGGGATTATATCAAGTCAGAAACAGTATTATGTTGCTCAAGTTGTTGGGGTTTTGGTTAGGTGGGGTTTTTTTGGGGTTGTTTTTTTTCTTTTTTTTACACTCATCTGAGTTTAAAGTCTTGCAAGTATTCCCACAACTCTATGTACTATTAATCTCAGAAGCATACTGAGTGGTAATGAATATGATTTTTATGAACCTTTTATTTATTGCTATTTAATTCCATTATTATTACCGTACTAAGTAATTATGAATGCTAAATGAAATTCAGAATGATTGATTCATTTTTAGTAACTTCTGGGCACAAATATTTACTTGAAGAAAATAACTGGCTTTTAAAAATATTTCAGGACACCCTTTTTTAATGCTCAAATTTTATCATATTTCTTGGTTACTTGAAGACTCGTATCACGTTACAGATTTCAGGAAACAGAAGAGGAGTTCTTAAACTGTACACAGAGTACTTCAATGTAGATCAGCCACTGCCTAAACCTTTTAACACAATCTCCTGCATGTGCATATGGTTTGACAGAGGTGAAAGCTGACCATGGTAGTGCTTGAATAAACAAAGTTTGGGAACTCCTGGCAAAGAATTCTGGTTTTCATTATTTGAGAGCTAGAAGATGAACCTGTGTGCAAACACAGATTGTTTCAGAATGGTCTGTTACTCACCTAATGTCTTCTGAATTGTCTGTTATTTTTTGTATATATCTGTACATACCTTGTATTTTTTTCCCTGCATGTGTTTTCCATTCAGCGTTTCCATAAACTCCAGACTAGCCAGTTCTCTAGGGAACCTGTATGCTGCTTCAGATGATGATGAGAGCAAAATGACATCATCGTCCTCTAGGACAGATTTTTCTGTAAGCCACATCTCCAGCCACTTGAATGGCAGCTTGCAGCTGCCTCACAGAAATAACCATGAACTGAACAACAACTTATACAACAGAAACAGCAGTAGTGGCAACAACCTGAGCAGCCAAACCAGTTTTCACAGCGTCGTGACAGATGAGTACGCATCAACGTTCCTTTATGGGCCTTACAACTCCTCCAGCACGATACCAGAGTCAATCAATTCCTGTAAGTTCATAGTCACAACAGCACTTTCAGGCATCTGACCAATGCTCATCTTCCTTGCTTCTGCGAGCAAAGCTGTTGCAAAAAAAAATCTTAACCCAGCGTAATTCTATGATTTCTTTTAATGTTTCTGAACAGCATCTTTGCCTGTTACCTTTTTAAGTAATTATAATTTTAGCTGCTTTTTCTTCCATCTTTTTCAAGCATCTAGATCATGGAAGGTTTGTGAAAATAAACCACTCGTGAACTCACACCTTTTCTGATATCTTTTTTTATGGACTTTCTTGCCCTTTAGTTTTTTTTTATTTCAAATTATCTGTAACGTAGTTTGTAAGTTTATTATGTATCTTAATCTTCATGCAGTAACAGATTTAAAGAAGCCTTTGTATGTATCATTCTTAAAGACAGGGTTCATTTGAAAGATTACTCCACTTGACTTGAAACCTAGTCCTTTTCCAACACCAAATATGAAAAGTATTTTAGAGCAAGATATTTCTGATGGTCTCACCATTTTAGCTTTCATTCCTCAATGACTTTGCTGCCTTGGGCTTATTTTGTGGTGTTTTTCTGGATGAGAGGGTCTGTATAAAGAGGATGCATGGATAAATTAATGCAACTTGAAAGTGATTCTATACAAAATGCACAGAAGAGAGGCTAGAGAAGCTTCAGTTGTTAAATCAAAAATAAATTCAGCTATTTTAGGGGAAAAAATAAGCATATTTACTACTATAAATCTAAAAATTTAAAATCTGGTTTCAAAATACTTGATATCATACTAATAATTAGTACAGTGTTTTTAATAGAATATATTGCCTACAATAAATTGAACCTGTCAGCCTCTGTTTAGTAGTACTGACACTTCACTTTTTTTTTTTTTTGTAGCTGCTGGAAATAAAATTACCTTTGTATAAAATTGCCTTCAGAATATTACACCTTTCTTTTCTATTTGCCACTGATAAATTGTTTCAGTATAAAGGATGTTTTAGCGTTATACCTACTACTGTTTTTTATTGTAGTAAGTCCCCTGTCTTAAAACAGCCGATACACACATTGCATGTAACTAGGATGTCAGCCAAGAAGATAATTCATGGTTTGTGTTCTTTTTTTCCTGAAAAAGTGGGGGATTTACCCTCTTGTTACCAGCTAGTGTGCAGCACCACTTACAGTTCAGAAGCCCCATGTTTATAGCTTGGGAGTATGAATTGCGCTTTCTGAGGACAGATGACAGTAGGAAAAAAAAATTCCCGTTGTTCCATTGTGGAATTAAGCTGCGTACGTGAGTGAAACCTAGCTAGTATACAAAGTACATTGCAAATTAAGTTAGTTGTGGAACTTGATTCTGTATTCTTATAAATTCAATTGATGCTTCTACTGGAGAAAGAGAAGAGTTACTGTGCTCGACCTAAAGCAACTCTTTAAAATACTTGATGCTTCCAAACTCCCTGTTTGAAAGTACGTTTAGCTTCTTATCCACTACAACTTATCTGAAAAAAAGTTAATATTCCATGATCTTAGGATGACTCTGTGTTCTCCACTGAGCTTAAATTTGCATTCAAACTTTACTTTAAACTTCAGCAGTAACTTATTTGCCAGGGACTTCCTGAATATTGCCACATCCTTTCATTTTTTTGATGTTGTTTTATCTCCTTAATTTGGCTGTGTTTTACCTGCTACATGGGATTGAGGTAACTTATATATAATCAAGATTTTTCTCAAGCGGGATATAGAAACCATCCCAGTTTTCTTATGATGAAACCAATTCTAGAACAAGAGAACTGTTTTAGTTTAACTAACTTGGTTTAATTCTTCCAGGTGTAGAGATGAGAGAGGTGAAAATCTGTATAGCAAGCTGAGGATGTTTGATTTGAGGCACATCCATAAGTCTTCCATTTGTTCATGAATTCTAACGGTTCTGGAAAGTCAGAATGCTTACAAAAGTTTAGTCCTCAGGAGTAGTGACAGAGGCTCTAGTGGAGTATACTGGAACCAAAGTCAATACAGCAGCTGTGGCAGAGAGCAATCACTCATCTGAATAACTAAGTGGTAAAGTGTCTTGATTTTCCCCCCCCCCCCCCCCTCCACTCACCTTCATTATTGTCTCATATTTAATGTATTTGAACAATAATTCTTTGGAAGGTCAACCCATTCCTGTTGTGTTCTATTATACCTTCTGTAAATGATATGCTGTCAGCAGCAATTCTTAGAGGTGTTTTCCATATTCTAGTTACAGCTGCATATTACGCATAAATACGGAAACCTACATGCAGAGCCCTGAGGGGAAGAAATGCCTTAAAACTGTAATGTGACTCAGTCATGAAAATAAGCTGACATTGTTCACAATAGGCCACAAGTTACAATGATAATATAAACCCATGCAGAAACAATCCGCACATTTCCTCAAACAACTTAAAAGGTTGAATGAAAATGTAACATCTTAAAAACTAAGAACTGTCATCTCCTTTGGAAAAGTAATTGCCATACCTTTATGCTATAAATATTTTTTAACAATACTGGGGCTTGTTCCATAAGCATAGGCTAAGAAAGTAAGTAATGGTTGATGCTTTGTTTCTTATTTGTGTCTAGATATTTACAGAATTCTAGGTTAGCACTATGTTTCTATTTAATCTCATATGCCCTCAAGGTTCAGCATAATGGAATTGACACAAAAATTCCCCAAATATATGTGGAGAGAGGGGCTGGGTTTACAATGTAACTGTCTCTTCTAGTATTGTAGCACATGTTTCCTTCTTAAATAAGGAAGACTTAAAATATTTAGGAAAAGGTAGAAAAGCAAAGAATGTTGATTACTGCTTAATTTAAGGAAGAGGAAAAGAGCAATTCATGAACAGGTGAACAGCCATCTAGACATCAGGGAGGGACTATAGCTATGTGCATCTTGGTAAAGAGGGAAATTAATTGTTGTTCTCTTGCAATCAAACTATTAAATGACTTAAAACAGTGATCTGAATGAAGTAAGTTAGGCATAGTATAAAGGTTTAGGTTGAATGGGAAACATTTTTGCATAAAGAGTAGCTTTCTAGAATGCATATTTCTCCTGTTCCTAAGGACATTTTTAATGCATGGAAGGACGTAAAAGTGTAACTGCTGAACAATTCTTGGTTTTATATCATTTGCTCATTAGGAGTAGAGGTTATACACAATCAAATATAGCAAGACTGTTAAATGAAATGCTATATCCAGTCGTCTTTGAGGTGAGAGAACAAGGATTTTATGTATTGTGATGTGAGAAGCAGCATTTCTTAGGTGCCATGCAAAGTCTGCGTAGCAAAAGAAAAGTTTCTGACTTACCTGTAAAGTAACCTTATTTCAGTATAATAATGGTTAAACTGCTTTCCTGCTTGGAAGAAGTTTTTCAAACACTTCTTAAATGTTGCTTGTGCTTCTAAACATATTATATGGCCCTGTGGGTCTATCACAATGACAGTGGAGTGCACCAAATTGTTTCCTGTTTTATGCACAATTGACTGAGTCGAGTGCAGTTACTGTGATGTCACGGTGCTTAAGACAAGAGTAGATTATTTGATCATTTAATCTCTGAATGCTTTTCTGTCTCGTAGTGAGCCTGTGACTTACTGATACAGATCCATCTTGATGGTGGTTTATTTTGAAGACAATATAATTTCTCTTGATAATTGATCCGACTGGTTGAATAGTTGTGCTTAAAACCACTTTTAAGCTGAAACTTGTTATATCTCTTTATTAAGTCACTGTTACAGTCCTTTATTACCTTATTTTCTTGCCATTAAGATATTTCATGCTAGTCATCTCAACTTGATTGTCTTTTGATAAGCTAAATTGTGTCAAAGATCCTTTTGGAAAGTGTTCACATTCTTTACGGTTTTTGAAAATCCTTTTTCAAGAAATAGATGCAACACTTAACATTCATCTTTCAGGTCCAGAAAGCTGCTACTTTGTGCTGTTCTGCTTATAAATCCATAGCTTGTGTTAGCTGCTTTAACTGCAATGCATTGGGAGTTCATAGGGAGAAAAAAGAGGTTTTGCCATCCAAGATACTAGCTTGCATTTTAGTCCATTGTCCTTCATTCCCCAATGTATTGGTTTTTTTTTTTAATGTGGAAGTCTGCATTTGGCTCTATGGTAGCATCATCTTTTGCCCCCCCTTTTTAATGGAACCAATTAACCAACCAAGGAAGATTGTTTTCTTACCACTTCAACCACTGACATCCAGCTATTTTGCTTTTGGTGATATTCTGCAGTGGTCTTAAGCTCATGACCAAAATATGGAGAGGCACCAAGCCTTAATACCAGTTCTGGCAGAATTCTGTTAAAAACAGAATGTGTTTCATGATTTCCACTTCACTGCTTTAGATGCTGAAATCACTTGGAAGTCTCGTCGGCCAAATCTTGTTGCAGCATTTGTATTACATTGCACTTTTATCTAATTGGAGTGCATCAGATAATGTACCTGACAGGTCTATTACATATGCGGGTGGCTATGTTTATTCATTTAATTTATCAAATAACTCTTGAATGATATTAATTATATTCTTTATTAGTAGAATTGCCTGAGTTAGAAAGCTAACCATCTGTAATCATTTAGGTACTTTATTTTAGAAAATCACCTTACCACTGTTATTTTTCTTTCTAAGTTAAACTATCAATACAAGTGGTGCAGGAGCATTTTTACTTTGTTCTTACAATAGTTATAAATCCAAATGTCACTCTTTAAAATATATTTTTATTGAAGAGTATGTAACTGGGTATTCTTAGGATGAGTCACCTTTTGCTTCTATAGCTGTCATGGAAACTGGCAAGATGGGAAAATTTTAAAAAATTCAGAAGTGTAGCAGTATTTTAAAATTCATATACATGGTCTTTATACTTGTAGAATAGTTTTTCTTAGTAAGAACTTAACCATTAATGAATATAGGACAGCCTTTGCAAAAAGAGAGACAAACACTAGTGCACCTAACTGATCTGTAAATTTAGCAGGCTCAAAGGATCATTTCAAGTGCATATGCATTTTTTCTAATATATCCTGATTTATTTTAGTGGATCTTGTGTATTCACGGTAATTCTTGCTTGGTGCATCACTCCTGTTGCAACAATGTTTTGGGAGAGTTGATGCGTAATTAAAAAAAATTAAATTACTTTTTGCAATTATCTGGAAAAAGTGCCAGTTCAAGTCCTAACAGAGAGCCCTAAATGGTACAGGGTTGTTCCTTCTTAAAAGTTAGCTTACAGCTGACTAGGCCCTGAAGTTGAATGCATGGAAATACAGTTCTAGTGCCTACACGGAGCTATGGCTTATTTTCTCTTCCAGGAGGCTTTCTGTGCCTCCTGTTGAAGAAGAAAAATGATAGTGATCTAACAGTTGCTTCTGCATGAACTTCATTAGATACCACTAACTGTAGTAAAGCTATCTCATTCTTAGTTCCGTGTCTGATACTTGGGTATAAAATGCCCCACTTGACACTGCATGGGACCACTGTAGGTACCACCACACATTGAGAATCCTACTCAGCTGACTGATTTTGTACTCTCAGCATGGCAATTCAGCAGTTTTCTTTGGTTTTTTCCTTCTATTTTTACCTCTCTTTTAAATAAGATTTTGTTAAAGTGCTAGCATATGACTTGTAAAGCTGGATTGGGGCTTTTTGTTCTTAAAGCTTTCAGCAGCCATGCTTTGAGTCACTGCAAATAAGAGGTAGGAATGTAAATTTTAAAACAGAAAAACTCCTCAAAAAGCCTAAGCAAACAAAACCCCCCTCCTCCCTCCCCAACAACTAGAGGCTTTGAAATATTATAGGCAGTCTCTTGGGCAATGTGTAGAGATTTAAAACAAATTACTTAACTTCAAAAGCAAAAAAAACCCCCAAAAAACCAACAAACCCATCCCCCCCTTCCCCAAAAAAAACGCCACAAACCAAAACCAACTCCCCTCAACTATAATTTAATTTTTCAAACCAAAAATTAGTCTGTGTACTTTACAACACCTCAGTTGTTATGGCTATCGCCATGTTTTTAGTAATAGGAACTTTATGGGAAGTCACATCAATTAATCTTAATCTGGAAAAAATGCTGCTTAGATTTAATTCTTCCTGTATTCAGAAAAGGCTTTGAAATATTAGGAAGAAATCATGGCTGTGTGAAGTAGAGCTATGGGGAGAGTGGGAACACAATGAAAAACATATTTCTCAATTTGAAAATAAATGAAATAAACCCTGCCTACCCACCTGTAATGAAAATTAACAAAACATGCTATCTTGTTTCCAAGCAACCTGTGCTGCATGAATATTTGTTCTTTTTTATATGTTGCCATTAATTTTTTTCCATATTTTTGTAACTGGGATTCCTAACAACTTTAAGAATTTTAGTGTAAACTGCAGAATCTTTAGTTCGTGGTTTGCTTGTTTATTTATTTAAATTATGATGTAGAATTCCTGGTTACTTCTGTCTGCTAAGTAAACAGCTGCTGTTCATAGTTATTTGTCAACTAATGTTAGCTGTTCCCAAGATCACCGAAAGTGTACAGCGCTTTATGGTCATCTTTCATCTGTCCAAGCTTGAAGTAATCTATTACCATGCAACATAAGAGATTATATAACTACATTTAATGTACTTTTTAATGTTTGTTAACCAACTTTATTTGGAATTCAGTTTTGAAGGATCCATTTCAAATACTGTTCCAGTTAAGTGTAACCATCTTTCTGATTGTTAAAATACACTTCTGAAATTGAGAAAGCTTTGAGGATCATTAAGAGAGCAGAAGTTTCAAGTGCTTATTAATGGAAGGGCTATTCTTTCTGCCTCACTCTTACACAATTAATAAATAGCCTGACAAATGCTTTCACCAAAGCTAATAATCCAGAATTATTATTAGAGAATGGAGTGGGGAAAAATAAGCTTCTATGATTGTGTATAGCGTGGTGATTCTGAGCCTATAATGGAAAAATACTTGTTACATCTGCTTAGTTTTACAGTAAAGTATTTTCTATTAAATGATACCTGTCATGTTGAATCCATTCAGTACTAAAAACTGAATCCATTCAGTACCCTTTTTAGTCAGTAGTATTCAGATTTCTATATGCTGACAGCACTTCTTTTTCAACCTAGGAAAGAATGTCCAGATGGTCTCATATCTTCAAGATGTGAAAATGCATTTAAAAGACAACTTTGGCAATATACAGACTTAAGATGTGTGTGGGGGGGAAGTGGTTTTGTGGTATTAGTTAGAGCTCTAAAAATTTATGTATCTATTATGCACTTCTACTAATAGGTTTCACTGTGGATGCCAAGGAGCATTTCTATATTTTCTATATCTATATTTCTATAGTTTCTTGTTTTGTTTTTTGTTTGGTTGGTTTTGGTGTGGTTTGTTGGTTGGTTGGTTTGGGTTTTTTGGAACAGGCTGCCCAGAGGGGAGGTGGTGTCTCCCTCTCTGGAGATAATCAAAACCTGCCTGCATGCCATCCCATGCAACCTGCTCTGGGTGACCTTGCTTTGGCAGGGGGTTGGACTAGATGATCTCCTGAGGTCCCTTCCAACCCTGACCATTCTGTGATTCTGTGATTGACTAGTTAGGAATAGGGGGAAAATAGAAGACTCTGAGGTTCTGAGCTTTCTTGGGATTCATGTTGTTCTCTCGTAGTTCTATTCTGATTAATTGATACAGTTTTAAAACATGGATTGTTTTTTTTTAATTTGCTATTTGTTCATAACCATACTTGTACTGTGAAGAGCATTCTCATATAAGACTTTTCATTAATCAGAATTACTTCCTAAGCACATCTATATAGGAGGTAATGTTTGGATGCTGTCTAAACTATTTACTTTAATAAAACCTTAGACTTAAATAGAACAAGAGATGTAAATAGAGTAGACCAGGTTATGCTTTCCTCTTAATTATACTGACTGCTTGCTAATCCAGATGAACCATTTGCAAGGCTTCACTTTCATCTGGTTTTACTAATAATTGTACTGCTGTAGCTTTTTTCTCAGTAATAAGCTACACCATATGTTTCCTATGTCATTACCTGAATCAATATCTGAAATATGCTGTATTTTTTACAGTAGCACTTTGAATCTCATTCAGGTTAAATGGAAACAAATTACAGTAACTGCAATCATATGTTTTTCCAACACATTTTTAAGGTATTGTTTTAAGGTGGTGCTTTAAAGGACCTGTAACACTTTTTTCAAGAATCTCTAGAATTTGGTTTAGAAAAGTTGTAGATACAGGAAAGTTGATGGACTTTACTGTGCCCAGTTTTTGAGTTTCTTCTATTTTATTAATCTTTACCTGTGACAGAGATTCATATCCCCTTGCAGCTCTCTGTTTTTCTTCTTCCTCTTCTTCCTCTGCTCCTTAAGTGCAAAATGCATGTTATTTACAAGTATGACCTCGTTTTAATCAGTTTTATTTTTTCTCTGTGCAGTCCCTTCAGTCTGAGTATGTTCAGTACTAAAGCCTTGCTGCTTTGGTGAAACCTTTTGAGCTCTTAAAAATCGAAGTCCTTCATGAAGGAGAAGAACCTAAGGAAGGAAGCTGCTCACTCAGAGGAGGAATCTTCAATACAAGATGTATTAAAGTTTTAACACCAAGAGGAGACTTCTTAAGAGGCAGAAACTTCTTGTTAATGACTACTGCAGATGCACTGATGTTGAATATGGAAATTATTTTACCCCATGTTATATACAGATTTAAATTTTTAATATTGAGACAGCTTGAATATATTTCTAATGAGTTTCATTGACATTTATTAACTTCTGTACAGTGTTAAAATATGTATTAAGAGAATATTTTGGTAAGCAATATATATAATATGTAAAAATTAGAATATATTTTAATTTCGTGTTCACTACTTTGCTGCAAAAATGTGTATTTTAAAGAATTTTTATGTGTTTATCAAAGATGAAAATTTTTTTATGAACAAGATGTTTTTCTTGGTTTATGGGTCCATCATTATTGCTAAAAGCCTAATGTAATTACTTTTTCACTAATTGGTCTTCTGGTAGCTTAATGGAAGTCTAGCTGGTGAGAGACTAGTTATCACACAATCAACTGAAAGCACTTGGTAGATAGTCTGCTTCCAGCTGCTAATGTTTCATAAGGAAACCCTACGAAAGAAAAACAAAGGGAAAATATTTGTTGAGATGTAATGTAACTTGCATCTTCCATTGCAAAGAAAATCTGATGATTCAGTTGTACAATTAACGCTTTCTTTCAGTTTGTCTTAAAGGAAATGTTTAACTTTTTTCTTTTCAGTGTAGAATGTTAAATTTTACTGTGCAATATATACTGCAGAAACGAAGGCAGACCAAACTTAAGCTGGTAAGAATGTGTGTGTACAGTGAATTTGGCAGTGCTGCATACATACATGGTTTTAACCTACATTTGGCAGTAGATGTACAGTTTCATTAGCAAAGTATACTAAAGTAAATGCTTGAAGTATATTAAATTTTCACTTATCAATGCTTCATAAAGTTTTTAATTTGAAAACTACTGTTAAACATACAGCTAATGTAACCTCCTGTGTCACAGAATGTTTTTGTCAGTAGTAAAGATGCTCCTTAACATACAGTTTAATCATGTGTGATTAGGAGTGAGACTTAGAATGAAGTGGTATTACAGAGAAGTACTAGAGATCACATGTAAAATTTCCAAAACTCCACAAGTGCATAGTAAGCAAAAAACCGTAAGCAGCTGTGAGGACTTGATTTGCCACTAATTTAGAAGACAAAACAGATTTGTTACCTAGGAGTTTTTTCAATAGGTACAGAAAGTGGAAAATAAAAATGGGTTGAATTGTCAGTGTTTGTTCCTGGACCTGTGAACGCCCTGCATTTGCTTTACAACCTGAGTTACGATAAAGTGCCACGTTTTTTTTTTTTAAAAAGATCAGATCACAAATTGCTTTGGAAAGTTGTACTGAAAGTGTTAATAAGCAATAATGAGAACAGCTATATAAATCACTGAATAAAATTTACATGCAATACTGTACCTTTTTCACAACTGTGTATATGTAACATATACACACACGAAGTAGCATATGTGTGTGCATATATACACAATATACTGTATATTAATTATAGATTAATGGTAAGGTAATTCTACCTCTTATAAAGAATCTTGTCATGTATTTTGTTATAAATAGTTTTCCTTAATAAAATATTAATTTTGAAATGTAGATATATATATATACACATACAGCTAATTGATAATAAAATGCCTATATCAGCCAGCTTCCTTGTTTCTTGGCTTTTTTTAGATCTTTTGATGTAAACTACAATTAGATCTCTAATGGAAAAGAATAGCTCTTCAAAATCACCTTCTAAAGCATGAAATGTATTTATAAATAAGATGATGTTGAAAAAAGATGTTAGTATGACAGGTATCTTTTCTAAGTGATCTCTCCAGCTAACCTGCTTGTATTTCCTTTGTATAACATCAAGTATTTAATCAATGTGTTGATATCACTATTATTTAAAGGTTATATTTCAAAATAACATAATTTAAAAGCTGTGTCTGAATTGAAGAAACTTTTTTTTCCCTGGCCAAGGACCCTTGTTAAAGGTGTAATATACCCTGTCTTTTTTGCATGTGCAGTAGGTTTCTTGGTCTCACTAACAACAGGGTCTTTGTCCATAAGAACCTAAAAGATCATGCTTTCATTTATCTTTTTATCCTTCCTTCAATTAAAAACCAGTCACAAATGGTTCTAACATTGTTTCACTCTGCTGATGATTTTCAGTGAATTCATTGTTTTGCATGATTATTTATCCACGGTGGTTAATATTCCTGTTAGGTATGTTAAGTCTGTCCTGCAATAGATGATGTGGACAGTATGTAACTATAACACAGCCACTCTAAAGGAATGGCAAAGCCAGGAATAGACTTGATGCTGTAGAAGTTGCCCACATTCTAGTGACAGTCTAATCCAAAACCAATAAAAGGCTTCTGCCAATACATTCAGACAATGGGTGTTGATTTGGATGTGTAAATATAAAGGAAGAACAGCTAATTAAGAAGTTTCTAGTACATAGGCATCAACTTCTCCCTTAGCCTTTTTCTAGACTTAACTTCTATTGATGTATTTAGATGAAATACAGTAAATGCCAGCTAATGTACATATTTTTAGTTCTTAAAAATTACTAATACATCTAGCCAGTATTCTGTAACAATCAGATCCTTAATGACAACAAAAAATTTGGGGGCAGTGAAAGGTGCGGGTGGTCTTTAGAACCTTGTAGCTTTTAAGAACTACCCTGAAAATTGTTGCATATTCTCTGTTCGCTTATCTTTGAACTTTACGATTTCTGTTGCTTCATATATAAATATATCTCCTTGTTCTGGGAGAACAGGCTGTAGCACGTGTGATCTTTAAAAAGAGGTTTGATAAACATGTAAGGATGGATTAAATAAATCTAGAGGTCTCTACTGGGCCTATGATTCTGTGGCTAATGCCTTACGAAATTGTTAATCATCTCTTCAAAATACGCTTATGAAGCTTTTGGTTAGGGAGCTATTTCTTGTTACAGATTTAGAGAATATTTTTCAATTACAGTACTGCAGAAAGAGGAGGATTTTAGTTTCTATAATAACTGTTCTCTACTGACAGCTAAACAATGAAAGGCCTCAAAAGGTTTGACACTTGATTAGATCTGCACTGTAAAGTGCAGCAGGCAAAAAATATGGTAATTAAGGGCCTGATCAAGTAAATCACTCAGGTTATGTCTTTAACCTTAAGCACATGAGCAATCTAATTAATTAAAAAAAAGAACATGGATATTCATATTTGTAACAAATCCACATTTGGATCAATAGTCCAGTCAATTGCAAACATGAGCCTTCTGTCAAATAAAAGATGTACTATGTTGCAACAACAACAATAACAAAAAAATCCATCAACCCACACAAATTAACTTCATTATCTTAAAGAATTTATTGTAACTATAATTACATCCTAGTATGTTATTTGGTATTGTCATTTGTTTAGCAGTGTGAGTTTAACAATATCTAAAAACACCTTACAAAGATATCTTCGGTCAATATACAGGTTATACCTTACGAGCTGAAATTGCTTATTTCCGTAGCCCACATATACCCCTCCTGTAAAAGCAGATTTTATCCTAAACTCGCCACAGAATTAATCAGCATTCCTTTTCTGGAAAGCTTTTGAGAGGAAGTTGTAAGTTCTTTTACTCAGTTTTTAATTACATCTTGCCCAGGGTTAGAACAGTTAACATTTTGTCCCTTTGAGTAAAGCACTGCAGAGTTTGTGGGAGAATCCCATTACTAAAACTCTTCTCCATTCGGGAGGGGACTGTTAAGCCCTGCTCCTCAACCAGCTTTTAATCTGCCTAAGAACCTGTCACTCACCTCTGCGGGAACTTGTGCTCTGAATTAATTTTGGTGCAAGACAGTTTTAAATGCTACCCTGATTTTGTTTAATCTGTGTACACACTAACGCCAGCATTCACCTCCAGCAGGCTGGTGATGCAGGATATCCTGCAGGCTGAGACAGACTGAGTCTTAATGAAGAAATGTAGAATATGTAGACTGACGGCCAGCTTCCTCATATAAGAAATACTGTCTTACCACGGATCCATGTATCTATTGTGTTTGAAAGATTTGATTTGGAAAGTATATTGTTATTATAGACCAGTTCTAAAATTAACTTGAAGCTTGCAGAAGCATAGTGCACTTAATCTTAACAAAAGTAAGATCAGAAAAAATCCGTTTGAGTATCTAGCAGAAGAGTTTCTACAGTAAATGGATTGTATTTCAGACAGAAGTGACTGACACTGGTTTGAAAGCTTGCTGCAAATGAAAGTTGTGTAAATAGGTTAGAACCAGGAAAGTGGTAAAGCAAAAAGAATCAGACTGTAGTTGCAGTATTTCTGGAGCATGATAGGGTTTGGTGGTTTTTTTTTTTCTTCTTGATTTAACAAGTTGAAAATCTACTGAATAATTCATGAAGAGTGGAAGGGCTGAATCTTCCTGGAATGATATACAGTGTACGTACTGTGGCACAGGAGAAACTGCAAAGCTTTGTATCAGTTGCTGCCGTTTCTGCTGCTGATTGCAAGGTGCTGCTGCTTTTGGCATTTTCACAGCTACAGACAGAATCCTCAGTCGTGCTCTGGTCTGCTAACAGCTATCTGCTCCCTATGGACCTACCTTCACTAGCTACAGTCTGTGGGATCTCTTGCTACCTGCCTGCCTTAGACACTGCTGTTCTTTGGATCGTTACTACCAACTGCATTTCCTGGACCTTGCAGCTTGTATGACTGAAACCTGCCTTAGAGTCCCTCAGCGGCACATCCTCTCTTGTGCTTGGTGGGGGACTCCTCCAGCAGGATCTTCTAATCCAGACAAGGATGGGATTTACAGGGAGAAGTCAAAACTGAGCTGCATTCAGCGAGATGCCCAACGCCTCTTCCTGGAGTGCTAGCTCGCCTCTGCTGCTGCTCTGGGAGGGCTCCTCCGGGACCCACATCTTCCTGTCGCTGCTCTATGCGGTCTTGGCTATCTCAGGGACTTTATCCAATGTAATGGTCATCTACTTAGTCTTCTCCTTCAAGAAGCTGCAGACAACCAGCAATGCCTTCATTGTCAACGGCTGTGCGGCAGACCTAAGCGTGTGTGCCCTGTGGATGCCCCAGGAGGCTGTGCTGGGGCTGCTGCCTCCCAACTCCTCCTCCCTTCGCTCGGCGGAGTACCGGCTGCTCCGAGGGGGGCTCCTTGGCCTCGGCCTGACCGTCTCCCTGGCCTCTCACCTGCTGGTGGCCTTCAACAGGTACGTGCTCATCACCAAGCT
>NW_010312842.1:0-821 GCF_000700745.2 Antrostomus carolinensis
TCAGTGTTGGGTTCATGATTGAACTTGATCTGAAAAGGCTTTTCCAGTCAAGTCAATTCTGGGATTCTATCATCTGCTTATAAATTTATCTATCAGCTTGGTCCTGAGATGCGCAGACATTCCTGTCCCAAACTGGTATCGTTGTCTGTTATTCAGCAGATAAGTTACTTTACATTTTAGCTGCCGTTTTCCTCCACACTCCTCCAGTTGAGGCAGCTCTGGGATTCTGGGATTCTTTCTACCATCTTTGCTAATAAGAATATTGCCAGAGAAGAGAAATGTTTCTCTAAATCCCCTCACCTGGTGTTGTCTCCATCCAGTAGGAACCACACCAAGACAGGGCTACATGATATCATCTTGGGTTATGACAGGAGTAGGAAAGTTGCTGTTTTCATGCAGCTGTTGTGACTCCACATCCTTACTAACGGCCAATCAACACAATTACTGAGTGGATGAAAAGAATATCTGTTAATGGGTGTGGAATTTGCATGGAGCTGGGCTACCACGTTGATGTTTGTAGTAGAAACGCTTTGATGTCTAGAAGAGATAACTGGACAGTTTGGAATATATTATCTTGCATGCATACATACATCCAACCGGGATTATTTCATTCTTGGTGCAGCTGAAGACCAGCAAGCAGAAGGAATCCGAATGCTGAGTGCGGTGTTAGACATCAGAGAACAGGCACAGAAGCGCCGGCCTGAGGAAACCGCCCGAGTTCTGTACGCTCTCGCTGTGCTTTATTATCTGAGCATGGATTTAGCCAAGGTAGGTTTTCTGTGGTGGAAGGACCAGTGTGTCCTGGCAGCCAAGAGGGACAC
>NW_010312843.1:0-775 GCF_000700745.2 Antrostomus carolinensis
GAATCATAGAATGTATTAGGTTGGAAGGGACTTTCAAAGGTCACCTAGCCCTACCTCCCTGCAGTAAGCAGGGTCATCTTTACCAGAGCAGGTTGCTCAGAGCCCCATCAAGCCTGACCCTGAATAACTCCAAGGATGGGGCCTCCACTACCTCTCTGGGCGACCTGCTCCAATGATCTACTACCCTCATATTGAAGAACTTTTTCCTAATATCCAACCTAAATCTACCCTTTTCTAGTTTAAAACCATTACCCCTCGTCCTATTGCTACATGCCTTTGTGAACAGTTCTTCCCCAGCTTTCTTATAGGCCCCTTTCAGGCACTGGAAGGTTGCTACAAGGTCTCCCCAGAGCCTTCTCCAGGTTGAACAACCCCAACTCTCTCAGCCTGTCCTCAGAGGAGAGGTGCTCCAGCCCTTTGCTCATTTTTGTGGCCCTCCTCTGGACACGCTCCAACTTCCAACTCCAACACGTCCTTCTTGTGTTGAGGGCTCCAAAAGTGGATGCAGTATTCCAGGTGAGATCTCACCAGAGCAGAATAGAGGGGCAGAATCACCTCTCTCGATCTGCTGACCACACTTCTTTTGGTGCAGCCCAGGATGCGGTTGGCCTTCTGGGCTCTAGATGCACATTGGTGGCTCATGTCCAGATTTTCATCCACTACTACCCCCAAGTCTTTTTCCTCAGGGCTGCTTGCCAGCACATCATCCCCTAGCCTGCATCAATAATGAGGATTGTCCCAACACAGGTGCAGGACCCTGCACTTGGCCTTGTTG
>NW_010312844.1:0-12723 GCF_000700745.2 Antrostomus carolinensis
CCCTTCCAATCCCCAACATTCTGTTATTCTGGCTCCAGGAGCTTTACATGCTGCCCAGGTTGTGCCCTGGTTACAGCCAATGGCAGCTCTCCTCTGAGTTCCTGAGTGCTGTCCCCTTGTCCCTGCCTAGCGATCCTGGGGCTGTGTCTGACCCTGCTTCTCTTCACCAGGCCCCTTCCTGACCCGCACTCACAGGACAACATCCTGACCTGACCTTGGCCCATGCCCAGCCCCAGGGAGGTGCCCAGTGCTTGGGGCTGTGGCTGCCCTGGTGCCCCTGCCTGCCCTGCTCCTTTCTGAGCTGGTGGCATGGGCACTGACTGCCAGGCTCTGTCCTGACAGCCCCAGTGAAAGACTCCATAGGTCCCAGCATGCTGGTCCCAGGAAGCCACTGACCCACACTGTGCCAAGACATTGTCTTCCCTTGTGTTCCAGTCAGGTTTTTTGATAGTTTGAAAGCAACAGCTACTCTGGGGGACACAGTCAAAGCCTGTCACTTGGCTAGACTAAATAACAAATAAAGAAATAAAATAATAACAGTGTCTAAACCACAAGTACAATGCCTGGTATTTTTTTTTTTTTCCTTTTTCCTTCAATAAATAAAGAAGTGTATTACAAACAGTAGGTATAGGTAGGTGAAGCAAAAACAAAACAAAAAAAAAAAAGAAAATCAAGGAAAAATAAAAATTAAACCAGACACACAGCTTGAGGCTGAATACAGTGACATCACCATGTACCTGGGGAGGAATCAGGTGCTTAGAAAGAAAAATTATTTATCAATATGTAATAATGGGAATTTATAAAAAATATTTATTAAAGTTTAAAAATACTTAACAAAGTCAGTACTTTGTTCATAGTAATTCACCAGTTATAAAGTATAGTTTACAATATACTTTTAATAATAAATCAATATTTAATAACAAAATCAATGCAGAAATAATTTTAAAATAATTAAACTAATCGAAGTGTTTTATGATATGGTACTAACCTTTGGTGATTATATTTTTTTGTTTTTTCCATTCATCTTCAAAAAAATCACCTTCATTAAAAAAAAAAAAAGTTTGTGTAGAATTTTGTGTAGTTTAGTTCACCTGAAATCTAGATTTGATTTTATTTAAAAAAAAAAAGTGAAGAAGTAAAATATTATTTGATTGCAAAACTGTAGATTCTCTCTCTAAGTGACTCATACTCATAGTTGCAAGCACATTTTAGCTTATGTTTTCTTTTTAAGATGAAAAATTTCTCTCTTTTATTTGTTTTTCATAAATCATGCTTTGTTGTTTTTTTTTTCATTCTCTGTTCTTCTCTATTTTCTTCTCTTGCAACTTATCTACTTCCCCGAACTCTTACATTCTTTAGCAGTAATTTACCAAGGTTTTTTTTCTAGAGAAATACTATTACCTACTTCAACATTTTCTCCAATGTTTTTGATTTGGATAGCTATTTTATTGGTGAAAATATTAGGTTTCATGTGGAATATGTCTCATATGCTTATTCTAAATTAGAGCTGCAGTTTTTCCTACTAGCTTCAAAATGCTTCAACCAGCCTCATCCATTTTTTCTGGCACAATATTATTTTAAAGAGACATGCAATTGTGTTGCATATTGAAAACATTGTAAATTATGTACAATCAACAAAGCTGTTATGTGACACTACAAAATGTACTATTAATGAAAATGTAATCACCAGACCTTATCATTTTAGCTGAAGTTCTAATTTAATAATAAAGTTTCATATCCTCGAGAGCCTTCTAACATTTATTTATCATGCCAATTTCAATTACCTAGTCCAAAATAATTGTGTTGATTCTTCTAAATTATACTAATAACATCCTGAAAAGGTCTACAGTTTCAAAAGGTTTATGACAATGTACACATATATATCATATTAATATGGACATGCTGTAGTATACCTCATTAACAAAGGTTTTTAGAATTTGGAATTTAACCTTGCAATTGTACACTTTTGTGACAAGGACACAGATTCAATTGGTTTCTGACCTCCATAAGACAAAGACTATATCAAGAGTGCTGGACTTTCTTCCATTCTCTTCAGTTCAGGTAGTTGCTCATTTACAATGATTTTCACTCTCTTCCTGCCCCACTTTTGAAGCTCAGTTCAGTTTGAAACTTAAGACTTTAGTTTACACTCATAAAATCAATGGCAAGTATACATAATTTTTATTAAAATATTGCATAAATATTGCAATCTTCTTTTCATGCAACTCCCGTCACCTATAAATACCTGAAGTGCGGGAGCCAAATGGATGGGGCCAGACTGTTTTCGGTGATGCCAGTGATGGGACAAGGGGCAATGGGTAAAAACTGGAACACCGGAAGTTCCACACAAACTTGAGGAAAAACTTCTTTACTGTGAGGGTGTCAGAGCACTGGAACAGGCTGCCCAGAGAGGTTGTAGAGTCTCTGTCTCTGGAGATGTTCAAAACATGCCTGAACACTTTCCTGTGCAAGCTGCTGTAGGGAACCTGCTTTTGCAGGGGGGTTGGTCTAGATCATCTCATTCTAACCCCTATGATTTTGTGATTCTGTGTCCAACACGGGATCAGGGGAACAGCCTGCAGAGGAAGGAGAAGAAGAGGGGAGCTGTTGTGGACTGACCACTACTCCCTTTTCCCCATTGCCCTCCGTCACTCAGGGTGGGGGGAGGTAGAGGTGTTGGGAATAAAAATGTCAAGCTGAGCCTGGGAAGAAGGAAGGGTGAGGAGACAGTATATTATTTTTCGTCTTTGTTTCTCAGTAACCTACTCTATTTTAATTGGCAATACATAAAATTAATTTTCCCCTATTCGAGTATGTTTTGCCTGTGATGGTGGCCAATAAGTGATCTCCCTCTCTTTATCTTGACCCACAAGCTTTTACATCTACTTTTCTCCCCTGTGTCCTGTCGGGGAGGGGGAATGAGAGAGCAGGAGGGGGAGTGAGAGAGCAGGAGGGGGAGTGAGAGAGCAGCTGGGTGGGGGTCTGGCAGTTGGCCAACCCACCACAGTAGTGTACCAAAGTTTGTGTTAGTAAACTTCCTAACAATAACCAAGAATCTGGAGAACTCTTTAGTAATGAGTAACTCTACCGCTATTATTTTGGAAATGGTTAATTATCTAGTAACTTTGTCATATTCTGAATCCTTGTTACTTTCCTGAGCTTTCTTCCTGTAGTAGAGCACCTGTAACTGACATTTTGCTCAGATATTACCCCAAAATACATCAATAGAGATGTGACTGAAAAAGTTAAAGTAATATAATAGAAAGGTAAAATATAGATCTCATAAATCTGGCAAGATGCTTCTTTATAAGTAAAAGAAAACATATAAACAAACAAAAACAAATCCCCCCACCTCCCCCCAAAAAAACTCCCCAAAACCACAAATTTGACTATTATATAATTCCCTCTCCTCAGGATGTGACCTGTCTTCTAGTGTGGTAGATGTTAGGTTTCCTTGAAGAAGTCAAGTCTCCAGAAGCAATCTGTTCATATGCAGATATCTGACAGAGTAGAAAGACACATGGAAATTCTTTAAGTAAGATCTACTGTAGGTAAAATCCTTTCCAGCAATGTGGATGAGACAGCACAAGGGGAGAGAGTCCTGTTTTTAGGAAGAGAGTATTAAATCTTGGCCTGCCATAAATAAGTTAAAGAAAATGCTTTTGTAAACGCTAGTATAAACCGTGTTTTGAAAGAGATGACAACTCTTTCAACAGAACAAAGAATGAACAAGCAGATCACAAAATTATATAATAGATGGAACAGATAGATTTAGAGAGATATACAGAGCCCAGTCAGCTCATGGAATCCATTTGACAATCAAAGAGACTGACAATATTCAAAGTATTTAAGAACTTTATATAAATAATGAAGGCTTTTACAGTTAAATTAGGTGGAACAAAAGCTAACTGAGGGATGGAACAAAAGCAATCTCTGTTTTGACAGGTTATTCCATAATTTTCTACTACAGGAATCCCTGAACAGCTTATGTTACTGTTACATAATTATGATAAGAAATAAGATACTGGTGAATATAAGAAACAAATATATTAAAGATGTATTACAGTTATAAGACAGCTTTATTTAGGACTTGTTAATAAACCAAGATGCAAACGCTAGAGGAAAAAGCTCATGAAGGAGTGAAATGGGTCTATGGGTATATCCATACAAATAAACAGGACTTCTTTGTCTGCGGACTGCTGACATTGGATGGTTCATGTCTCTATAGTAAAACTCTCCTCTGTCTCCCTTCAAATAGGGTGGACAAATCCATGTTGTATACCAGGATCTGTCCTGTGCTAGCTCCTGAACAGTTAATGAGGTTTGTTTAGGAGAATACTATCTGGTAAAGGCTGAAACTGTAAGGTTAACACAAATAAGAGAAGAGTAGGGACAGTTTTGAGCCTGTGCTCAAGCTTGCTTCTTGGCAGAGTTTGATTTACTAATAGAGGTACAGCATGCAATTCTCTCTTTAAAAACAACTTCTCCAGGCTAAGTACACCCTGATCCTTTAGTCTCTTCACAGATCAAGAACTGTAGCCCTTTAATTGATTCAGTACTGAGAGTACTTCTACAGCTTTTGTTTGTATATAAAAAAAATTGAGCAGATTGATATTCACAAACTTTCATAAAACTCTGCCTTAACTAGGATTAAGCTTCCTTGGGTTAACCATGTTAGCAGCTTTTCAGGAAATAAAAAAGTCTCTACATATCCATTACAGAGCCATAGCATGCTGTGAGATAAAATAGTGATGAGTATTTTCTGCTTCTTCCTATTGCTTCTTGGGAGAAACTTGTCTTGGCTTTGTTTTGGTTTTGTTTTGGTTTGTTTTTTTTTCATAATTTGCTGAAAGATGACTATGAAAGTAAGGTATGTAGGTGCAGGTGCAAAAATATGAAAACCAGCAAAAAGTATGCTGTCTAAGAAAGGATTCTTCAGTGTTCCTTCACCATATTATCCTAGATAAGATGTTGAGACCGTCAGTTAGAAACTTCTTAGCCCATAAACCAGCTCCTGAGCTGTTCTTCATTTAAGGAAATAAATTTGTCATGCAAGTGGTCTGAGCAATCAGAAGTAGTATTTTTATTTTTTTTTAAGACCACTCTTAGTGGTTGAAATGTAAATGCTCTGTAGCTCTATATTGCAACACAGAGTTATAAACTAGAGAAATTAGATTGAGTTTTAGTAATAAAACCAGATTTTGCATCACTTACAAGGTTTTTTTAGTCCATTTTGACATACTTGTCATGGCAGCCCCTCAGTCAGATACTTTCCTCTTTGTGTCTTTTAGATTTCCCATACTCCTTGCATTCCAGTTCTTTAGAATCTGAAGCCATTTCTGAATGGAAAGACACGAAGTAATTCATTACCACACCAATCACACAAGTCTAGGCTATAACAGGATTTTGCCAATGGAGTGTTTGATCTGGTAAACTGTCCGATAAGGAGGAAAAAACTCCTTTTCATAAAATACCCACTGTTTTGTTGGGTTTTTTGGGTTTTGGTTTTTTGTTGTTGTTGTTGTTGGGTTTGTTTTGGGTTTTTTGGATTTTTTTTACTATGCTCACATTCAAACTCTTGCTTTAATTTTGGATAGATTTTACAGTTTTCTTTCTTGTAACCCAGTATTTTAAATCCACTTGTTTATCTTATCTGTCCTTTAATCAGCTAATAGATCTAGGTTACAGTATTTTTTTACTGAAGATAATAGTTTAACTCGAACTACCTATTTGAAAAGTAATAAATATTAAAGTTATTGAATTGCTTTTTCTTAACACTATTTTTATAATTAACATAGATTACCATAAATTTGCTTTCACTCTACCAGTATAATGCTTACATTTCTCTGTGAGAAGTTCATGGGAAAGACTTTGAAAAGACCTAGAAATTTTATTATCTTTCTTGAGGCAAAATCTTTTTCTTCTGTTTCCTTTCAATTTGCAAAAGAACCAGGGCAAGAAAAAGGACACCTCAGAGTGTGAATATTTTTATTTCACTCTCTTTTTGTCTTCTTTGTACTTTACTTCTATAAACTTAATTCTGCAACTGAGAAATATCTCTCAAGAGGAATTTCCTCAAAAGAGAATGATCCCTCAACATATTTTAATTTGACAAATATTATATATTCTTTAAGAAGATTTTGGATATTTTGTACAAGGTAGCAGTATAAAAAGATGCAGTCCAGCACTGGAAATCAATAAGCTGTAGACATAAACAAGAAGGTGAGCTGATGTAACAAGGAAATCTTTTTTTCTTATACTTAGAAGGAAAAAATAAAGGCATAAAATAACTTCTACTAGAGAATGAGCTTAAGTGGCTATCTACAGATTTTTCTAAAAAATTCTGCTTAAAGACTTAATTATCAGCAAGTATTTACTCAAATGATGCTCAGTAGTCCTTACATGCTTCCCAAAGAGTGATCTCTGGAGTTTTTAACAAACATATTGACCTTTACTGGATTTGAGAACTCCTCCACTGTAATTTCTTTCTAGAGTGACCCAAGTTCCTGACTCTATTATTCAAATTCTATATTTGTTCAGGAGTCATTAGACATCTTGCTGTCCTCTATAAAGGGCAGAATGAAGGAGAAACACATGCATAAAGTGGATGACTGTGGTTACCCAGAATCATGCTACGTGTATATGGAATAGTAAAAAAGAGAAAGACATACTAATATCTATTTGAAAAAGCTTTGCTTTGATATGTAACCAGGAGGCCTATTTTGCCCTCAGAACTGAAGCAAACTCTTGGTGACTGTTTATATTTCTGTAATCTGTATTTTGAAAATTCATACCTTTAGAATCGTATCTTACCAAAGTTGGAAATTGCTGTTGCAACAAACTAAAATGACATAATTTACAGTGACAGCCCAAAAAGTTATCTGTGAAAGATCTTAAAAGTTCAGCTATGGTTAGATACACTTTAAGAAAAACAAAGAAACAAACAAAAAAACAAAAACAAAAAAAAGGAAAATAAGCCAGCAATCTGTGGATTCCAAGGGGTGAATAATTTTTTTTTTCTGAAGTTATTCTAATTCACAGTTGAAAGTGGTTGAACCATAATATTCTAAGTGTAGATATTCTTAATTAACTACTAGAACAATAAAGGATTTATTAGTGACATTTTCATTGAACAACAATATGCACCATTTATACAACTTTGCTATCACTGTGTGGTAAATTAAAAATAACTCCATCTCTCCTTTCAGTACATGCTCTTGTCTCATCCATCATATCTAATGCATTCTAATCTAAGTTGTCTTGATTCAAAAGGCCACTGATTACACATAACACTTCATGTTGAAAGGGACCTCTAAAATATTTCTAGTCCAACTTTCTGTTCAAAGCAGCATTAACTACTAATTAAGTCCAGGTTGCTCAAAGCTTTCTGCTTTTGGGTCTTGAAAACCTCCCAGGACAGACAATGACAACCCTTCTATGCAACCTGTTCCAGTGCTCAACTGTTTTCATTGTGAATATATTTTTTTTCCTAATATCATGTTTCACCTTTTGACCGTTTTTTCTTCTTTCTATGAACCTCCTTACACAGTCTACCTCCGTATTTCCAGTAATTTCCTCTTAAGTATTGGAGGCTGCTATGAGCTCTACCACATCTGTCAGAAACTCTTCATACTGAACAAACCTAGAATTCTCACTCTTTTCTTATGTGGGATGTGCTCCAGACCCTTACCATGATCCTGGTCCTGTGAGGGACTTTCTAAAAGACTATCAACATCTTTTACTTGGGAGCCCCAAGCTGGATGTATTCCAGATGTTGACAAATGAATGTCAAAAAAAGAAGAAGCAATCAGTAGATTGATTCTCTTAATCTACTGGATATGTTCGTGCTGATACAGGTAAGTATGCTTTATCTTTCCTTGTTGTTCAGGTACATTGCTAACTAAAATCTACCTTGCTGTCTACCACATCCCCTAAGTTTTTATCAAAAGAACTGTTCACTAGCTAGTCAGAGCTCAGCTGATACCACTTCAAAAGCTAAACCATCAGAAAACATTAATTTCCACAATCTCACTTTTGTACAAAACAGAAAACCTAAATAGTTCTAAGGTTACAAAGTTTTTTTTCTGGACAAATTTTAATTTCAGGTAAAATAATTCTCATAGATGTAAGCAGTTTTAAACTCAGACTGAGGCTAGACTGAATGCTTTGTTCAAAGAATCACAGAATAGTTGATGTTGAAAGAGACACCTGGAGGTCATCCGGTCCAACATCTCTAATATGTTCATGCAGAGCAGGTTGCCTGGGACCTTGTGAAGACAAATCTTTAAGATCTCCAATGGTGGTGACTCTATAACCTCCCTAGGCAACCTGTGTCAGTGTTCAGTCACTGTCACAGTAAAAGAAGCTTTTCTTTACAGTCAGGTGGAGCCTCCTGTGTTTCGGTTTGTGCCTTGTCACTGGACGTCACTGAAAAGAGCCTGTCTCCATCTACTTTCCACCCTTCCTTCAGATAGTTCCTTCAGAAATTTTTGCCTGAGATTTATCTTCTCCAGGCTGAACAGTTCCAGCTCTCTCAGCCTTTCCTCACCCTAATCATCTTCATGACCCTTTGGACTTATAGAAACTTCTCATTCTTATTGTTCTGTATGCACAGAAACACAAACTATGTCGACACTGTATGACTGTGATAACTATCTTCACCAAACATAAATATGTCTGTTCAGGAACTTTTCACAATAGTTTTACTTTTCTAAGAATCTTCCAAACCTGAGCTTTTCTTAAAAGCTGTTATTCTACTAACTTGTTATATGCAAATGAATTACACTGATGGAAAATAAAGGGAGTTACAAATGCCTAAGTGTTATGCCAATTGACAGGGCTGGCAAAAAGGACACAGACACTAATAGAATACTAGAAACAAACCTATTTTACTCTAGTTTAAAGCAGGGGGGTGGGGGGGAAAGAAGCAAGGTGTAGAGTTAAACAGGATAATGCACTTAGTTTTTGCTACATTTAAAAAAAGCATAGTAATTAAAAAATAAACGTCACCAATTGCCAAAATACTTATCATCATCCACATCCTGTACATCAGCTGGGGAATCCCATCACAGCAAAGGATTTGGGGAGCCTTTCTCCAACAATTGGGAAGTCCTACAGAGTGTTTCCACTCATAGGTGAGGTCTCCATCTTTGCTATGAGAGGATCCTGCTTTTATAGAATCTAACAAACAAATTATGCAGACAGAAAGGCACGGTAAAATCTAGGGGTAAGATTCACTTCACAGAGGCACATCCTGGATTTGTCCAGGATCTGAGATATGTCCAAGAAGCTACTATTTTGGTATTCTGCACCTGGCTTTGAATTGTAGGAATAAAAGTCTCACAGTCTTATTTCATGCTGATGTGATACAGGCTGGGAAAAGAATCTCATGGTCACATTTCATGCTTCTATAGTACAGGTTGGGAAGTTCGCTCCAAAGTAAACTTTAATTTAAAGCTTAAAATTTAAGCCTTTGTATATCACTGGGTTAACCGAGAAAGGACTTTAGTACTTACAAGTACAGAAACCAGTATCAGATGTGAGCTAACGAACCTAATAATCTAAAGGTATCCATGTCCCATGCACTCTTTATGATAAAGCGTTGCAAGTGAGTCATGAAGTAGTTTAATTCTGTAAGTATAAAATCTTTTGACATCTATAGAAGATATTAAGTAGTAGTCATGGTGCATTGAATCTATGGCAGATCACACTCTTTTACTCAATGGAGTTTATTAAAATGCTAGTCAAACAAATCATCAGGCTAATGTTAATTAATAATGAAGCAAAAAAATTGGCCCAGCAGGTGACCAGTTTATCTGCTTCAGCTGAATATCAACTTAATTCCTGCCTCAAGTCTTTTGTGCTATTAGATTATAAATAGAATTTTAACTAAGTATAACAAAATTGTTAAGCTTCATTATTGCATATTAATAGCTATAGTCTATATTTGATCTCCATACAAAATAAATTGAAATCTATGTGTAGAATTATAATTACTTGGGCTGGCTGTAAATGTAATAAAGGATGAGTTGAGTTTTCATGTTTAGGAGAGAAGAACAAAATTAATGAAACAAAATGCATTTACAAAGCCTTATTGGAGAATATAAAGTAAGTAGAAAAGTAATTTAAATAATAATTTAAAGGAAGATAAGTGAACAAATAACCTTCTTCAAATTGTTGTACCCAGAAAGCTTCTCACTCCACCAAGAACATTAAAGACCTGTAGAACATAATCAGAAACTGTGTGCATAACTCACATGCTTTGCATTAACATGACCTCTTTTCTCACTGGTCCTGAAAACTGAGTTAATCAGAAAACTAGACTAGGGAAAAGTTAGAAATACAGCAATCAAAGGCATCTTTGTTCATGCTTGTTACTGTCATTACTATCTGTTGCAGTTTTGAGATGCTGATAGGTGCTGTTCCAGGAAAAGCTCTTAAAAGCTTATGTTTTGTTGCAGGATGTTGATTATTGAAGAATGTTTATTCACCTAGAGAGATGGTTGGTTATAGAGGGCAATTGTCATCTCTAGCATCTATGTAGACTACAGAGTTCATAGTGAGATCTTACCCAGCTCCTTAAAAAAAAAAAAAAAAAAAAAAAAAAAAAGTTCAAATCAGCCTTTCAGAGAGGCAGAGCTGATTTTTTATTTTTTTTTTTACATCCCTGTGCAACATTAGATGTGGCTGTAAAAAAGAGAGAGTTCCTTACTGAAGGAGAATGCAGTAGAAATAAAGAGAACAGCTGTCTATTTCAGTTTCAACTGTCAAACAATTTTTAAGCTGTTGGTTGAGATGCTTCTTACATTTAGAGACTGATTTGCTTTGATTTAGAGTTCTGTCATATTTAAAACTCTCTAAATAGACTACCAAGGGTAATATGTCTGTAGATAGAAACTAAGGTATATATTTTTCACTATGATTCATGGATGCAGGTATATTTTCAAACATGTGGTGTTTGAAAGTTACCCATATTGTTCAAAATATCTTACTGTAAAGTGTTTACAAAGTTTTCAACATTGGTATGGTCTTTTTTGCTTTTTTTCAGAGTTTTTTTTTTTTTCAGAAAAATTAAAAGTGTTCTATCTGTAGATATTTAGTAAGCTTTAGTGGATATTTACTAGGCTTTTGTCTAAAAAAATAAGAAATACATTTGTGTCATTTTCTGGTAACTTTGAGCAAACAGGCTTATGGATTGTATTTCAGCAGAGAACTAAGGCATGATGTACAAAAGAAAAACAAAACAAAACAAAAACATCTTTATGGCAATCTTGATACCTAGAGCATAAAATCCACAGGAAATTCTGAGTGCCATGGTTAGCTCACTTATTTAGCAAGCTTGATTTCTACATAGTAGAAGCCATAGTTGTTCCAATTTTTTTTTGCCTATGAAGAAAACATAACAAATTAAAATATACTTGAAAGACTTACATTATCTTTATAGCATGCTGAGATACCTGTAATTCAGAGGTAAAAGTGATATCTTCTCTACACACAGACAAAACTATAGGACTGTACATTTTCTTTACATGTATTCTGTGAGCCCCTCTTAGGCTTCAATAGCATATTAAAATTGTTATGGAAGAAAAACAAGAAGTGATAGCATTACGGAAAAATCAAGGCTGAGCCTTGGAACGAGGACTATGTAAACATCTGTACTTTGGTGACTGGAATTTTTGAAATTCGAAACCTAAAATACAAATTAGAATTGGGCCTGAAGATACAGTGATGAAAAAAGAAATCACCGTGAGTCCCTTGTCCATGGCACTTTCAAGTGAAAGTCATATAAAGATTCGTATTTATGTTTTAAATCTAGAGAGACAATTGTTAATTGTCTCATCTGATCTTCTGTGAAGTAAAGTCTAGCCAGAACCTGTAATCTAATTGCAAATGTAGTTTCAAAATAAGGTAGCAATAGCTTGTTTCTGACAGTTGTACTTGCATATAACATGAGAATAGCCACTGCTCTACAGCTGTAGCTAATATCACTGGTTTGGGTTGTTTGTATTTTTTCTGGTGTTTCTCAGCAGCATGGGAGCCAATTTTTTAATTCCTGAAACTGTCTTCTAGGTATCCCAGTTCCTTTGCTCTTCACACATCCAGGAGTACAAGTAATTTTCTCTTTTGTCCTTCCACTTTTGGGTGCTGATGTGGGATGGAGTAGGAGAATTCAGACCATGAATGATTGGCTACAAGACTGGTGCTTCAGGCAGGGCTTTGGATTCTTTGATAACGGCTGCTTTTATAAGACACCAGTCCGGACAGTCAAACATGGGGAAGGTTTATCTCACAGGGGTAAAAGGAGGCTGGGGCGGGATTTAGCAGGGCTCATTTGGAGGGCTTTAAACTAGATTCCAAGGGGGAAGGGGTTATAGCTGGGCTTGCACCAGTGGGGCAGAAGACTAGAATTGATGAAGACCGGGAGGCCCCCCATCCCCCTAGGATGAAATTGGTGTACTCGGTTCACTCCCTGAAATGCCTGTACACCAATGCACGCAGCATGAGAGACAAGCAGGAGGAGTTAGAAACCCTTGTTCTGTCACAGGATTATGACGTAGTGGCAATTACAGAGACATGGTGGAACAACTCACAGGACTGGAATGTGGTCATGGATGGCTATGTCCTTCTCAGGAAAGACAGGCCAACAAGGCGAGGTGGTGGAGTTGCTCTTTACATGAGAGAGCAACTGTAACGTATTGAGTTCTGTCCAGGGGCAGATGAGGA
>NW_010312845.1:0-36519 GCF_000700745.2 Antrostomus carolinensis
TCATCAGTCATCTTCTCATTCTCCATGTGCACTCAGATGAGTGACTGAGGCAGCTTGCTTGAGATACGTCTGCAGAGATGTACTCCTATAGACCCTTTTGAATGCAAAACCCCTAGAAAGTTATACTTCGCTTGCTCCAATTTCCTTTTCTCTGTCTTTTCACTGTTTTTCTTTTTACTTTTGCTATTATTCTGACCTGCCACTCGCAGATTTTCTGAACCCTGAACATTAACTGTGACTTTGCTGTGAGAACTCTGAAATTCATTAACAGAAGGATGTAGCTTTAAGCAAGTGTCACATCACATTAGAGTAATTCTCAGGCACTATCTAGCTCTTAGCTTGGCCCATTCATTTGGGCAGAGCTCAAAATACCTCCTTGCTGCATCATAGAGATGTTCTGATGATGCTGATTACTTTTGTCTGCATCTGTTTTGATTGATAACTCGGGCAATTATTAGCATTCTGCACACAGCAGGAGCTTTTCTCAGCTCTTGACAGCATAAGAGGACAGTGGTGAGGAAGAAAGGAATTTATAAGCAGTATCCCAGGGAAAATAACCTACAGGGTCTGAAAGTATTAATGAGAAGAAGAGCTACTATAATTAGATGCTGTGTATGTGTACGGGACATGCATATTGCATTATGCTCTGCCAGGGGCACAGCATTGGCATCTTGCAGTAATCAATATGAAGATATCTAAGGTGTGCTAGCAACCTTCCACAGTGTTACCTGCATCTGCCTGTACAGGTGAAAGAAAAGGTAAAACAGAGCTTTGCCATTCTCATAGCTGCTGAATCCTTTGTAACAGCTCTTATGGACTAACTGTTAATCCATCATTTATTACAAGGACTGCAGAAATAGCCCAGAATATTAGTTTGCAGTGCTCTGTAATGCTACCCTCAGAGCTCATCAGAAGGATATATTTTAAAATGCTGGAAGAGAAGGAGGAAGGTGAAGGAGACTTTAGACCTCCTCAGTGTACCAGCAGGCACATTGGTCCAATGTGGCTTGACATTCCTTTTTTGTTTTTCTTTCTCTCCTCCCCTCCTCCCAATTTACATTGAAGGCTATATCCATCCTTGACACCAACACTCTGGAAAATATCTATTCAATTATGGTATCAAAAGAATACTAAAGTCATCGTGGCAGAAAACTAAAAAGCAAGGAAACCCTTATTATGGTTGATGTATAACTCTAGGAGTCTGAATTTCAAAGCATGCTGTCTTTCAATAATCTAGATGCTTATTTTGGGCCAGAAGCACTACTGAAAGTGTCCCCAGGTACCTAGTGCATGGGAACAACTGAGAAAAATTTAAAAGCTGCTTGAGTACATAAATAGGTAGCTAGGAAATGTAGCTCTTGATCCTGAACTGCAAGCAGTAGATTAAGTAGCGTGTGTGTTTTCTGGGCTAGGCAGGCATGTACAGTAAGCAGATAGGAAATGAAAGCAGCAGGGTGAGCTTTTTCCAGGGGTTTGAGCAATTACTTATTTGTGGGGATTTGAGCAATTACTGAATTACAGAAATTATTCCTAAAAGAAAGCTTAGTTTTATGTTAAGATTTTCTTCCCTGACTGGACTGAAGTCTGCTGCTTTTTATTAAAATTATGGTCCTGGTTGTGTCATTGAAGACACAAGGTCATCTGAGAATTGAATGCAAGTAGTTCTACCTCCTTAGTGACTGGTGTGGTCATGGACACAAGGTCTCTGTTCCTCAGTTGGGAAACAGAAACCCTCATATCTTGAGTATGGCAGACTGTGGAGAAGAAGGAATTCTAGTCACCGATGAAAAGTAGAAGAGATGTGTCTCATAGAGCCTGACTGAGATGTGGCCAAGGAGCTTTCTTGAAGCACAGCTCAGCTTAGCAACTCCTGAGTTAGCCAAAAAGCTCAGTGTGTGTAATTGATACAGCTCTTTGGCTTCACATCTGTCTTGTCTCTGCTTCTAGGCTTCACAGTTGCCTTCTCAAAGAAAAACTCAGCTTGAGGGTTACACTAGGACTCAGCCAGGAGCACAGACTCTGCCTCTTGCAAATACAGACCTGCCACTGGTTTGCCACAAGATGTAAATCACTGAGACTGTAGTTTATATTCCTTTCTAACTCAAACCCTGTCATCTGTGGGATACACAGATGTTATTGTGATGTCATTTGAACCTCTGAAGCTCACTGAGAAGGATACAGCTAAAGTCAGTATCTGGTCTCATGAAGTGCAATAGGATTTAAAACTGCTAACTGTTTGGTCCATGCTGGGGTTGATTTGCTCAGTTACATTTGGAAATCTCTTGGCCAAATGCAGTGGGTGCATAACAAAGACAGCAGGTCCTTTCCTCTTAGTTTATGTAGCAATCGTATAGTGAATGGGTTTTTTCCCCTACACCATTTGTTTGCTCTTTTTTCATATATAACTTTGCACAAATTCTGCTGGTGTTAGTAACAGTGATGAAAAGACATAACAATATCATTTCCCTCTGTAAAATCCAGGACTTGTATTTAGGAGCATGAGAAGGGCATGCCCAAATGAGGGTGACATCTGTGGTATTGATGGACCTCTACTGTTACTAACTGGATTACATCTGGTGGGCTGTCAGCCTAGTTAGTGGAAGGGCAATGAGGATCTCATCACAAACAAGCTTACCTGTGGAGAAGGGAGTGAGAGTGTTTGCCACTGGTCTGAATTTTAGGGATCTCAGGTGACAATTTGAATGAGTCCTTCATGTGCAGTTCCACTAAGGAAATTCATACAGTCTGTTATCAATTTCCCCTGACATTCACGACCCTTATAGGATTTCTGGTGTTGGTTATTCATTACCAGGCAAAAAGAATTTGATTTCCATACCCCTTAAGTGAGACAAAGTTGAAGAAATGAATAAGACAAAGAAGGTCATCTCCTGTGCATGGTTTTGTTAGTTAGATTCCATTTCACTCACACAAAAAGTAACAGCTGGTTTTCTTACTTTATTGCAGCTTTACTTTGTCTCAAAGTAACATGGTTTTTATTTTTTTAAAAACAGTGTAAAAGACAGACAATACAGATGAGGCAAGAAAAATGCACAGTTCCCTTCAGGGGGAGCATTAATCTCATGATACAGGACTTTTGGTGACTTTTGTTGGGCTTCCAGCTTCACAATTAGATATTGATATAGGGAGGGTTTTTGGCATTAATACCACTGGTAAATAGCTATTACTAGGGATTTTCCAAAATGGGTTTGTTAGGTGCCAGAGTAGGATTCTTTATGCTTTTACTGTGTGATAGTTAACGGTAACACTACATCACTACATGAAAAACAGTCTTTGGAATGGCTGTTCAGCTCTTCTTAAATGTGAACATGTCAAGGGAAAATCATGTGACAGCTCTCTTGAAGAACCTGATACTTTTTAGTGAAGTGTGAAGCACCTAAGTATTAATTTAAAATAAATCAGAGTTACATTTTCCCAAAACAAGAACCTAGAAGAAAGTAGTTTTTCAGCTATTTGATATGGTTTTTATAATCTTTTCCATTCCTAAGGAGTTATTAATAAGTCGCATAAGCCATAGTATCCTAGTGCCACAGAAATATGTGGAGTGGTTACCTGAAGAGAAAATTTCTACTAGAATGTACTGGCTATCTAGAAATTAACAGTGTCACTAAACACCTAAGCTGTGTAAATAGCATGCCTTTGAAGGACTTCTATTTCTTTCCAAATAGCACTGAGAAAATAAAGTCACAAGAAAGAACTTACCTGTTCCATAGCTGTCCTCTAAAAAACGCCTTTAAACTGAAATTAAGTCCAACTTGCATACATCCATACAGGACAGGAAGAACAGCCCACAGTGGAAGTGAATGGAACAATATCTACAGATTCCCATCTGCAATTAGACCTGTGCACACGTCTAGAAAGGGAGGGAGAGAGATGCTCTTCCTTCTTGTCTGTCCTGCTGCCAAACAAAAAAGTGAGAAACTTGGAGCAAAGCACCCTGATCATGACCATGTGGTAGTTGGTGAGGGAGTTATGACTGGGTTTTTAAAAAAAAAAAAAATTCCCATCCCACTCTGGGATTCTCTTGGCTGGGTGATGATGTGCTCAGAGGTGGAGAATTGGTCTCCAAACATAGTGCAAGGACTACTTAAATGGCTCAAAGATTAAATATTATAATTCTTCACATCACAGGCCAACATATAGTCTGTTCATGCCATCAGACTTCTCTTAAGGGTAGTTCTCTTTCTTCTGGTGGCCTGCAGAAAATAGTGGGAGGAAAGCAAGGAGAAAGAAAACAAGAGATGGCATAGGAAAGGAGAGGAAGTAGCTGATGACAAACTGTCAACTGGATTTCATGGAGGTACTAAGCTGTTAGGAAAGCAAGAATGGAGCATCTGTCCCTTTGCAGAAGATGGTCAGGATTACTAAATTCTGTTTAAATAAGGAAGATAGGCTCTCCTTTAAGAGAGGATAGTCCCTTGTGGTGACCTAAGGGGGCCTGATGACCAGAATAACGCATTCTTAAACACCAGCCTCTCTAGCTGTAGTGTTTGCAAAGACACTGTGAAAACTTCTGGTGTTCTGTGTATGCTGGTCAATACTGCTTAAATGTGTCCTATTTGCTGAGTCTAGCCAGTCCTCGTGAGGAAACCAGTATGTACTGAAAGATGTTATGTTTGATAACTTTTTTGATACAGTCTGACTTTTGGTTTATTCTTTTGATGTACATTAGGGCAAAGAATTGGTGGAGGAAAGCATGTGTTTGTAGTAAATACCATGTAATTGAAAGGGAAACACTGTATGGTAATAAACCTGTATTGATTTGGTATAACTGAAAAGTGGATGTCACATTACTAGTGGAGAAAAACTAATAAGATCCAGAGGGAACAAACAGATGGAGACTTTTTATGGGTAGGGCTAGTCTGAGAACAGCTTTGCTTACAAAATAATACAGATCTATCACATGCAAATCTACTTACAAAATTTAGATCAACAGTGGACGCTTTATTTAATTACCAATGATCTGCTTTTATCGGGGATCTTTTCTCACCTCTCCCCACGCTCCCAGACTAATCTAAACTCTCATTTTGCATTGGCATCATGCTTCATTTTCAATATTGTGACAGACTTTCCAGGTACCTTTTGCATAAGAAAATAGCCTTACTCAAAAGGTACTGAAAGCAATAAATATGGCCCAAAGAATCTTAACACAAAAATATCAGTTTTCTGTGTGTGAGCTATTGAATGGAACCACTTCTCCAGGTGAACCAAAGGATGTTAAAGCCATGCATCTCTTCTGGAAACTGTGAGCAAAGTATTTTAAATCCATAGAAAGTACCCCTGAAATGTCCTTGAAGTGCAACATGGTGAAAGTTTAGAAGGAAACAGCAGCTCTCCACAATGTTTTTGGATGAGAAGTAAAACAAGATGATTTCTCCTGAAATATCAGGAAAATATTTGTAAGCAAAAGCCTCCCTTCAGGTGGGATATCACACTTGGTGAAGTTTTGTTTTTTGGTTTTTTTTTAATTACAACCTCAAGTTTGCACTCCACTAGGTAAGATCAGTGTAGATGAAGATGTACAGACAAGACTTCTATGGGAGTTTGTGTTCATTTTGAACTTCTAATTTTTCTTCGATCAAGCTGTGTTTGTCAAACAGAGTTTAAATAAGAATTCAGAACATCAAATAACAGATGGCAAACATTAGGATATTAAAAGCAAAAAGCCCAATTGTCTTTCAGTTCATATTTCCTTGGAGAATCTTTAATTTTACCATTCAGTAAGACATTGCCTGACCCATCCCTTGTCCGTGCAGTGTAACCAAAGCAAGGCTTCTCTTAGCATCTCTAGTTGTTCTCTGACTATATGAGGATACTTGTTCATATTGGATCAATCTCGGACAAAAAAGAATCTTTGCTATCCCCACCCTGGAAAAAGACTAATAGTTTTCAGGAACAATGGCCCACAAAGCAAGAAGAGGACTTTTTTCTTTATATTCCATTATGTCCTTTCTGTACCTTGCACAACATGAATGGAATCTGGGATAGTGAACAGTGGGATTTAAGTGATAGTGCTCTCCAGAGAAATGCAAAGTGACATGAGGAGCAGTTGGATTTGGTACCTCAGTTCCTCAGGCTCTTTTCACTTGCCAGTACTAGGAAACTGTCTTCAGTCTTCCAAATAAGCAAATTACTTTGATCTGAAAAGTGCCAGATAGTATTAGGCTTTTCTTAGGAATTAATCTAGATAAAAGAAAGGCTGCCTCTTTAGGCAAGGAAGTTTTGTATCTATAAACTACTCCTCATTCCATGTGGGGCACTACAAAATTAATATATTGCTGATAGCTTTGTATTTTCACTTGCCTATGCAGCAGTTACACTCCAGTGACTTCTCCAAGCAGGATATTGATTTACCCTCTGCAATTTGTGTATCCATAGAGAGGAGCTGGATAATCTGCAAAAACAAAGATCACACCTAGGCATGCCTAGGATCTTCATTCTGATTTACTGGCGGGTCCTCAGTTCAGCCTGATTTAATGGCAATCAGTGTATAAAGCAAGTTCCATTGTAACATCAGCCTAAAAGAGGGAGCAACTAACAGCCCTGTGAGCAGAAGCAGTAGAGGAGCAAGCTGAGCTTCGTTCTCAAGGCTCCAGAAATCATTAGCCCTTTCTGGAGCACCTTGTGGTGTTCAGCGGGAGCCCCAGCCAGTTGTGCTGAGGAGAGAGCTGGAAGCAGTCATGTGAGGACAAGGGCCATACCTCATGTTAGCAAACCTCTAACAGTTACTTCTGCATGCTGGCACTGTGGTGGTCACAGTAGGTCAGCACTGCAGAAGCAGTGGTATGAGCATTTAACTCTGCTAGTCTGTTCTCCTAGTTTCCTTGTGAAATGTTACCCGTATTGCATTTCTGCTGATGTGGCCTGTGGTCTTCTCATTATTTCCCTGTCGTTGGACAAGAAGACTTACCATGGCCTCTCGAGGTTTATGAAACCCTGTTGTTGTGATGGGAGCCATTGTTTCAATGATGATAAGAATTCCATGCTCTCAGATTACTACTTAGAGCAATGGACCAGCTTTCTGCTTTTTCTTCTTGAAAACAGTAAGCAGTGCCTGTAATAGAAATGCTGCTGATCCCTGAAGAACAGGAGAGATCTTATTTGTAGACTTCTGTTTTTTCTGGTTGGCCAACTAGAGACAGACAGTAGTTCTCCTACAGGTACTTTTTCAGTTGTAGTGAACTGGTTTTGATTAAATTTTTAATTGGGAAGGACACAAGGAATGCACAAAAGGTACTTTGCTAGCCCAAGCTTTGCTGTTCTCCTCCATGCTTTCATCCTTTTTCCTGCATAATCAGTCCAACAGACCATCAGCTCTTTTGGTGTATGTCTTCCCACTACTCCTTTCTGTCAGACGTTCTCATAGGGCCCTGGGGACCAATGCTGCCATTGGTATGGGCTTCTGGAAGGTGAGCAGAGAGCTGAGCAAGGCCTGGGCCCTTGGCCTCTTGCCTCCCAGGAGGGTGCCCTAACCATCAGGCTGTTAGTCTTTTCATACATGTGAAAAATCTTTTCGTGTCTGGTAAAGAAACTGACTGAGACCTTGCATGTCAATGACTTGCTGTTTAGTATCCATTAAAGTGGGCATAACCTGATTTTTCTGCTGAGGAGCAAAGATAGATCCTTCAGTTGGAGTTAAGAACCCAAAGTGCTTCACACACACACAAAAAAAAAAAAAAAAAAAAAAAAAAACCAAAAAAAAAACTAAGCTTATTGAAATACTTCTTGAAATGCCTTCTTAGTAAGATCACTGGTGAGAACTCTTTGTATTCTCTGTGTTATGGAAAGCCAAGTAAAAGAGCTGCTGAGAAAGAGTGAAGCAAATGTATTAAAGTATTTGCCTTTTTTCCAAGCGTGGTTAATAACTTTGGTGCTGAAATTACAAGAGATGTGGGAGGTACGTGCCTCCTAGGCTCACTTTAGAGACATAGATGATCAGAGAGGAACCTCCTCCCTGTCAGAAAGTCACTTTCTTCTGTCTTCATGTGAACCCTCTAGACTTCTTTCCCTGCCATCAACACTAAATTCTTTTCCTGCACCATCCTCTAGGTGGAAATCTTATTTCCTCTTGGCTCTAAGTAATGTGCAAAATACTGTTTTTACATTTTATTAACATGTTCTAATTGCAGCAGGTCACTTCCTCTCTTGGCTCAAATAAGCTCTGTTTTCTGTTTCTGGGTGTTTGTACTTTTAGGGAACCCACTGATAACAAAAAGAAGCCTACCTCCCAACACTAAGGCTTGGCTCTTGCCTAGCAGGGCAGTGTTTGAATTGAGAAGGATAATTATTCGCTGCCTAATTCCCTTGCCTTACTCCACATGCAACAAGAAATCAGGCATGGAGATGAAGCAGCAACCGTGAACTGCTGATATTACCATTACTTATATGATCATGAAAACAAACAGCCCTTGTAGATATCTGTGCTATTAGTTTGTGAGCCTCAGTCAGCCATGGGCCTGGGATCATGCCTTTGTTCCCTACCAGCCCTGTAGTCCCCAGTTCCTCTCCCATAGCTCAGCACTATGCCAAATTAGACAGAAATTATCTCTGTGTTTGCACAGCTTGTGCTGAATCCTCAGTGCAGGAGAATCCAAATCATCACTGGAACAAAATACAAGCTGATAATACTCCCTGCTATTAGTCCATTTAAAATGGGTCAAGAAGACCACCTAATTGCCGTAATTGTCTTCTGGCATTGCCTGTGCAACAAACCTTTTGGCTACATGTGTAGGCATGTGCTCAACAGTGGGCATTCCTGTCCCTAATAACTGAGCTCAAAGATTAATACTTCCATTTCAATAGCTGCCATCTGCTGCAGCTAGTGTCCAGTTACTGAAGGATCTTGATCACTGATCTCGTACACAGCACCAATGTTGTCTCTGTGCTTTTTATACTACCTCGCTGGAATGACTTGCTGTGACTGGAATGGCCTGAACAAGCCAAAATACTCATCCAAACAGTCTAGTAGGTGAACATTGACATTAACTAGTTCGTTTAGCCCCCGCCTTGAGGCAGGAAAAAGTAAAAAAACAACTAGTTTTCATATGATACGTTCATCCACAGAACAGCTAAATACAAGTTCTGAATAACAGCACTACTAGGAGTGTTTCAGGCTTAATGCTGCAGTCATTGTGCGGCTGATACTACTTTGCTGATAGTGCTGTTGAAATGAGTGAGACTATCATTTCCTTGAGTTCCTCGGGTCCTAGCATTTGCGATGAGAAGATAGGAAGGTGTTGTTTGAGCTGAGCCCAAAAGAGCTCAGACTACATTTACCACTTTCTCACGTATGTTTTTGCTCACACCTCTTCTTGGGTGTAGGGAGAGACATGCTGGTACGTATCCTTCTATGGGAATTCTAGACTGCTTCCTGCCTCCAACAGAGCTGAACTGCAGCTTTTAGCAGACTGCCATAAATTGCATATTGTCATTTTAATTACTGTTTGGGGATATTTAAACTCGGAATCCTTGTAGGCATGAAGGCAGCCTCCCATCAGTCCTACACACTAGCATCAGGAGCTCTCTGGCTGCCATCTGTGGCTAGCGCAGGACTTGCAGAAGTGACATACAGAGACCTTACGGCACAGACCGGGTCTGGGAGGAGGTGATTCTGTACTGGGATATTTGAAATGAGTTGGTGATCTGGACCACCCAATGCTTTGGACTGAGCATTTTGAGTGGCGGTTAGGTATGCGGTATATTAATCTCTGAGAGCCAGATGAAGTGGACTTAATGTCAGAAGGCATTTTCCAGGGATCAAAGCAGTTTATAGAAATAATTTATTTTTACCTTTAAGTGAAAAGAAATATGATAAATGTTAAAATGGCCCTTAATTCATAAGCCTCACCTCCCTGGGGTATGATTAGCACCAGATAACTGGGTCTCCCTGCTGTGCCCTGTTGCTTAGTAACACTACACAAGTACACTGTGCTTTCATTTTCTGTCTTATGGGAGCAGAAACAGCATGATATAAAAGTTCAAAAAAAAGTGAAAGACTGAGAGTACTCTCAGCTGTGTTTCAAACCGCTTGGACTCCAGTGATGCTGCATGCACCATACTTGTTGTGAATGGAAAGAAGCTTATTCTGACCATGAGTGTAAATCGGCAGACACCCCATTAGCTGCAGCTGCTGGAATAAAGCAGTGCAAACAAAATCAGAATCATGCCCAAAAGATTGATCCTTCAGGAGAAGTAATTTATTTTCATTAAGAGAGTAAGAGAGATTAGAGTTGCAGTGGTATGATAAACTTAAAAGGCCCTGGAAGAGCTCTTGTTGCTCTTAAGTAAATATTGATTCCTAAAAAACAAAATTAGCAGCTTACATATTTATCTCCTAAACCAGAACTGACTTGAGAGCTGGATACTTGAGGAGTGCACTGTCTTTCTTTTTACTTAGTCTATTAATGAGAGTTTGGTTGTATTGTGTAAAAGAACAGTTGGGTCTCATGAGAGCCACTGGGTCTGGCGTAGCTCAGAAATCTGGAGGAAGCTCTGAGCAGAAAAACGTGAGGCCCTGTGTTGGAGAGAGAGGCGTGAGTGGGCATGTTTCCTGAGTATGCATGAGATGCAGGGTAAGGCTTCTGTTCACTTGGGAGATCTTCTGATGACTATATGAAGAAGTAGTACAAGTCTTTCACAGCCCTTTCTTACTGTCAAAATACTTATCTATTTTATTTGTCCTGCTAATGGATTCTTTAACACAGACACATGAAGGTCTCATAGGAATGAAGAGAAAACACAATTTTGCTTGAAAAAAAAATCTGGCAATTCAAATGGTTTTGTAGAAATTCTGGAACACCTAAGTCTAAATACACAGCTGCAGTTTCCTTGGGAAGTACTTATTTTGTACACAATGGCTACAAAGCCTGTAACACCAGTTTCTATTGATTTTATAGCTAGGTCTTCAACTGAACATAAATTAGAGGAGGATAGGGAGGGTTACAAATATGTTGAAAAATTCCCTCAGTCTGAGGTGGGTCAAAGATCTGCAGATTCTTCTCTAGTATTATTTTGGCTAGTTGTTGACTTTGACTTAGGTGCCTCATATAATATCTACAGCAGTACTTTTCATGGTGATTTAACAAGTGTGTGCAAGAACTTCAGTTCCCACTTCCAGTGGGGGAGGTGTGGGAATCACTGGCATAGTAAGGCAGAGAAGTGGCAAAAGGGGGACATGCGTGAATTGGTAGTATCATTGCTAGGTTTTGGATGGTGAAAAGAAAAATGCAGTTTTCTGGCAGAGAAAACCTCTTCCTGAATGCTCTCATTCCTCATTAGTTCTTAAGGGCTGTATAAGTAGCAATTGTTTTCTTCAGACCTGTGAGTACCCCCTGATGCTGCAGCTGTCACATGAACTGAGTGGGAATCTCTTCTCCCATAAAGTCCAGATACCTGAGCAAATTCAAGTAATCTTGAGGTGGACAATTATTATCCTTTTCCTTCACCTGACTTTTGATAGATGGTAACTCCAAAGTGGTAATTGAAAAGCAACAGGTTTGCAACCTTTATCACTTTTATTTTCCAGTATTTCTATGTGAAGATAGCTATACTCCTACCTCAGATATGTTCTGCTTATTCTCATCAATATTTTACACTGTGATCCCTGCTTTTAGCATCCTTGCATTTAGACAAGCAGACAGCCTTCCTGTATCCTAGCTACCTATATAATTTACTGAGAAAACAGTTCCTTTCCTGGCTGCTTATAATATGAAAGATTAACTTTTATCCTAGCAAGCCAATTGTTCTTCCCCTGTTACCTATAATAGTTAAGGTATTGCATATTTAGCTAGAAACACATAAGGACAGGAGGTCTCATTTTCACTTAAAATATCTCCAAAGCATCATCAGCAGGCTCCTTCGTTAAGAGCTTCTGCCTGATTTTCAGCTGACAAGCCAATAAACATGCAGATATGTGGGAATGCAGTGAGCTGACTTGGTCCAAGTGAATTTTACATATTCATCACATTAGGTAGAGACAAAGGAGTCTTCATTTTTTTTTTTTTTCTCCTATTTAATGTGAACACATCCAGCTGTCGTGTAAAATCATCAAATGAAAGGACAGAAGGAAAATACATACCAGTGCAGATTTTTTATTTTTTTTTTCCCCTGAAGTGGAAATCTATATATTTCGTTCTTACTACTTTATTATGTTTTAGCACAGTGACTTCCTGCTTAATGTAGTAGAAATTATGGGTCCTTGGAGCATTCAGTGTATCATTAAAAATAGGTCAATAAATAAAATCTTATCTAGGGGTTAAAGACAAATCTTTTTTAACTAGGTGCATTGGAATGAGGCCTCTGTGCCTTCCCACTTTGGTACAGAGAGCTTGGGGTTGTCATCAGAGCACAGCTAGAGGCTACAGCCTGGACATGCAAGAGCTGCCTTGAGTAGAGCTGCCTCCCTGCCACTGCTTGGTTAGCTGCTCTGTCAGATGAATACACCGGGTGAAGGGCACACACTCTGCTTCTGCGTAGAGGAGCAGCAGAGCCCACGGAAGGGAGTTCCACCAGGTCAGTGCTCCCTCCCTGAAGGCTTGCAACAGCCCAGAGCTCTCCACACATCTCTGAGTCCCCACAGATAATGACAAAAGGAAGGGGAAAAAAGAAAAGAAAAAAAAAAGGGGGTGGCTGAAGGGGGGGTGGTATTGGACTAATGTTTTACCACAACTGTAATTACTACCCGAGAGAGATGGCAAGACATCATTTTGAAGCTGAGTATCCCCTGGGATAGTACACATGCTGCCCAGCAAGCATTTGGTTTGCCTTCCTGAGGAAAAGCCCTTCAGTGGTAAAGCCTGCCCAGTCAGAAATGCCTGCACAGTGTGAGAGTGCTTACTTCAGGAGGGATCACTCCTGTCTCATTTTTTTCTGAGTAACATCAATGCAATTTGAGATAGTTTTAAATCAATATGAATGATAATTAAATATTCTGTTTCAAAAAATGAAAAATTGATTTTCAACAGGAGGATATTTCAGTAAGGTCAGTAGGGGGGTGGTAATGAGTAAATAACGCTTTTGTTCACAGTTTACAAAATCTCTATCACAATAATTTTGATTTGTAAGCATTTGTAAATCTAGTTTTCCCCTAAGAAAAAAGTGGTTTTCAGGACCTTCTTCTAGAGAGACGAGGATGGGTCTACTGCTTCTGTCAATAAGCATTGATTGACTTCAAAGGAGCTCTGCTGATTTACATCTGCCAAAAGTCTGGCTCAGGAGAACATTTTGAGACACCTCTCACTGTAACCTTTTTGCTTGCTGCATCTGAGACCACTTGGTTCAGATGGTGCAAATTGGTGTTCTCTCTGCCCTGCATGGAGAGCAAAGACCCTGTTCTGCCTTTACTAAGTGAAAAGCTATGCCCAGTGGTCCTTGTCTAAAACCTACCTCTGGTCTGCTAGCCTTTAGCTAAAGTGTACTACCCAGCCCATTCTGCTGCCTGTCTGCTGCTTACCCCTTCAGCAGCAATCAGCAGATAGAGGCTGCCCAACCCTGAAGCCCAGGTGTGAGTAACGCTTTTGTCTTACTGCCTGCAAGTCTGCACTTGTATTTTCTCAACTTTCCGACCCATCCGAGGGTGAAAAGTATCACAAACCATAGATCTGATTTGATGAGGCAGGGAGGTATAAAGAGCTGTGCATGACTCCTAGGTTCCTGCACAATTTTAAAAGTTACAGAAAAGAGCAATTTCTTAATGGGTCTTGGACAGCAAGGCTGTACACCTGGATAAAGAACCTGAAGATAACTGATAGCTGTCTTCTCAGGGTGGTTCCTAAGCCCCATTTGCTTCTGAGGTGATGAGTTCTGTTGGGATGTGTCCATTTTCTGTGATAAACCCTCAGCAGAGCCTGAGGGTCAGAGAGGATCCCTGAGCTAGTTGTGCTGTTGGTAATAGGATGCTGAGAGCCATTTCTTACCCCTTTTGCTATCCTGCTGCTTGAGATTAGTGGAGTGTGTGGTGTTTCTTACTTGTGCAAATTTGGAACTAAGTTCTGGTAACTCATGCAGCAATGACAACTTAGTTCATTTGCTCAAATCTAACAGCCATGGGATAAGCAAGGTATATGTTCATCAAACTGAATTTGCAAATCGGTGAGGATAAGGTGAAATGATCCAGGTGTGGGTTTTCATGAATAAGCCTAAACCCTTCCTTTCTCAGCTTACTCATTTCTAATTTTATCACAAAACTCACTAGGTTTGTGTGTTATGTTTTCCTAAATACTGTCTTACTGCTGTCACAGTCTAAGTGAATTTTAGATTTCATGCACTTCCTCTCACCTAATTATACAGAAGCAGTTCCAGAAAGAGAGATTTCTTTTTATCCTGGAAGGTTTAAGAAACTGAGAATCAGTAATAAGAAAGTTACAGGTTTCTGTTTCAGATAATACTATGACTTTTTGAAGAAATCTGAGTGGAGCTGGTTGATTTGGAAATGCTGAGGATTAGCAGTATCATATTCATACTATCTCTCTACCCATTTTGCAAGTGGAGATTTCAGCATACTGCATGCAAATTTTTCTCTACAAGGTTTGACAGGAGAAAACTCTAAATTAAACCCTTTTAAAACTACAGTGATTGTAACACAGGAAAAGCAGATCAAGGAGGAAAGGTTGTGCCCTCTTACCTTTTTTAGCTGTCTTAGATCTGCTGACAGTAGGAGATGAGTATAAATAAGCCTGGTGTAAACAGGGAAGCAGAGTAGGAATTGCCTCTGAAGGAGGAGCTTGGCAGAAATCCCAGCCAGAGACTATTTGAACTGACTGACTGTGCAGCTGAAACCTGAATTAACACTAATAATGAACACTAGATGAGAAAACCGTTCTCGGGGACAGCAGTGACTAACCTGCATTTTAAACCTACAGTGCACTTCTGCAAAGCTTTTCTTCTTCATTGGTCTCCTGATAATTTCTTCCTCACCTAACGTACCCTGAAAAATGTTTAACCTTCCCTCCCCAAACACGCACACACACACACACTTGAAAATCAAAAAGGGCCTTTTGAAGTTCTTTCTTCCAAACTAGATATGTTCAGCTTTCTGAAGCACTTGGTGGCCACTTGAGAATTAAAGCTCTTACATGTAGAAGTGGATTTTCAGCTCTGCCAACTGTCAGTGCATTGGAGGTGTGGGGCAGAGGTGTTTGCACCCTCTCATCACTGGGCACATCCTCCCCAGATTGAGCAATATTTGTACAAGTCGACCTCTTTGTAGCACTGGGGCTCATTTGGTTTCAGCAGTTGCTCACATGCAACAAAACCAAGTGTATCTCCTGGGGAATTCTGTTGACTTCAGTAGATTTACACTGGCGTAAATCAGGAGTCAAGTGACAGAAGAAGCCCATATGTTTTCCTGGAGTGCTGATTACAGGGGAAAGGAGCTGGATCAGAAGAAAATGATTGCACCCAGATTGTTTTCAATGTGTTAATGACTAGCTTAAGGCAGCAAATAAAAACAGACTCAGAGGTAATTTATATTTATATTGAAATCTAACCAGGTCTGGCCCTAGGCATCTACATTTGTCCCTGTCTAACACTGTGGCTGACTTCAGACCTCTTGAACTGCAAGGAATTGCTGAAAGAGTGAAGTGAGAGATGACTTATAGAAGACAGTGTCAAGAGTCTTGGATACAACATAAAGGAGGGGAGAGGGTATATATATAGGAAGAATTGGGGGGCAGAGGAGGAATATTATATTTGCATGGAAATTATTGCTGTTCATGGGAAATACTACTTTTTTTTGCTACATCTGGACCCAGTTCCCTGATTAGTGGTAGATACTCTATCAGATTAATCTCACTGAAGTAAAAAAATATTGAATCATTCCCCCAGGATTCAGATCCCTTATGTGTTGTATCAACTCCAGAGCTTTAGTTGAGCAGGAGGGGAAAAAGGAGAAAGTTATGACTGAAAGAAGTTTTGGAGCTTGGCCTGAGGTTTTTGTTTTGTTCCCCCTAACCCCCCACCCAATCTCGAAGTTCAACCCCAAACAGTAGGCTGGTTCCAGAGTAAAAGCAGCATTGGGGTAGCTGGCCCTATGCATGGCCAAAACTAGCTGACATCTAGGACAGCACATTGTTAATAGAAGGAAAAAGATGATGACCTGGAGCCCCATAAAGTAAGGCTAGTTGCAGCTATTAAGGAAGAAGCCGAGGTTTGGGAGCGCAGCTATTGGTATATACTAATAGGAGAGAATAGCTCCCTTTCTTTCCATAAGTAGGGCTTGCCGTTGCACCTCTTCTTTCTCTGGTGGCAAGAGCAACCTACCAGGCTCTCCATGCCTGTTTCTGGCTGTCCATCCCAGCTTTGTCACTCCGAAGTTTTATTTTGCCTATGTCGCTGAAAAGCCTTTGGCTGGGTATGGTGATGAGCCTAAGCACAGAGTTGTTACATCAGATGGCCAGGTCTCGGTTCACCCTGCTTGGGTATATTAACGTCTTTCAGAATCATGAAGCTTAGAAATGCTTATGTAGCTGGATTCCCGGAGCAGGGAAAGATGTCTGAAGCCCTTCCTGTATAGGCAGCAATGCTGTAGCAAAATCGACATTCAGGTTCACATAAAAGAAATAGTGAAGTCTATTCCATTCTTCCTCACCCACTCAGCAATGTGCTGTAGGTGTTTCAGTGACTCACCGAGTTCATAGCACTACTTCAGAGCTTGTTGTTAATGCCTGCCACGGTAAGAACCTCATTCATGGATGACACTGATCTTATCACAGATATTGATTCATCAGCCTAAGCTAGGAGCATTAGTAATGAGTCTTTCCTATGCAGTGCTTTGATGTCTCTGATGTCTGATACCAGTGGAATAAGCTGGTGTTGGCTTATGTAGGGTGGGTGGTCTTAATGGAGTTGTGTTGGGGTTTTAGTTTTGGGTTTTGGTTTTGTTTATTTTTTTCAACTGAGGCATCTTTGTGAGTCTGTGAGGACTTGATGTGCGGGCTTGAAACAGGTATTCTGCAGTAAAGAGATTCGTCATTTCTTTTTCCAGCAGTTTCCACTGTAATCTAAGTGCCTCCTCATTAAGAAACAACAAATGAAAATAGGGAGGGGTGAGATGAACTGTTGATATTTGCTGTTTTCAACTTGAATGATTCTTCCAAATAAAATCTGTCATTAATAAATTCTATCTTCAAAAGTTAGCCCTGAAAACTGGAGTTTGAGGTCTGTTGGAACAAGCAGTACTGGAGAAGGGAAAGCTAGCTAGTGGAAAGCCTTCTGGTTTCATGTTCATTACTCTGTTTTCATTCTGTTTGGAAATGTGTGGGGAAGCAAGGGCTGGAATTCCCGGTGAAGTGGGAAATTCATGGTAGCCATGAGGCATTTTAGATGCTTGAGCTTTGTGATCTCCAGATTTCAGTTAGAAAACTGAAAGCCATTTCATTGAAGCGTGACATTTCCCTCATTGTACAAGTCAAACCTGCCTGAGCAGGGGCTGTGGCCACTTGCTTGTCTTCAGGAATCCTGTTTCCCAGGACTCTCTAATCTGAGAGATTCCTATGTCAACAGACTGTTAATTGTCATCATGCTTTTGCAGGAGGAGTGAGTTCTTGATGCATTTCTGTTCATTTACAGTGTCCTGTGGCAACAGTCTGCTGTCTTCAGTATTAAAATAAATAAGCCATGCAGCAGCCCCCATCAGAAAAATGGAGAACACAGACTCGGAGAGAGAGATGTAAGAGACAAGTTGTTGTAAGGGACAGCACCATCTGCTTTATTGACAGTCACTTGTGCAGAAAGGACAAAGCACTGATTAATTTGTCAAGGACTAGTCTTAAGAGCTGTGAAAAGAAGGCAGATAGCTGTATTCACAATGCACAAGGTGGAGAGGCAATGAGATGGTTGTCAAGGCTAGAGGGAAGGGTGATCTGAGCTTTTAAAATGGGGGTTTGAACACCTCATTTGGAGAAAGGGACAAAGGTGTTAAGTGACATAGCTTTGCTGCAAGACAGTCATGAAACCTGTAAGTTGTTGCTGAGCAGCAGAACATAAATTTAGATAGGTAATTATGGTGCACAATAAGATACAAAAAAGAAAGTGCAGGCTGGCTGCTAACCCTTCATTTGGTTTTGGTTTTTGAATTTTGTGAGGGATTTGTTGTTGTTTTGGGTTTTTTCTCCCTTCACTGAAACCTGTGAGGAAAAAGTGCTGTGGTAATCTCTGCTAACTGGCAGTGTTGCTGCCAGGCTTACCATACAAAGGACTAAAAGAGCAGGAAGGACGAGTGACTGCCAGGGAGATGCAATGAAGGAATAAGACATACCAGGGTAAATGGGAGAGCTTTCACAGCTGCAGTCTACTCATCTGGCATGTCATATTTGAATCCTCTAGAGAATCTTTTAAATGGAAGCAAAGAAGGATGGAGGGATGCTTTCCCATCCTCAATACTGCATATTTTACAATTAAGAGAGTAATACCACAAGTGCTATTCCATCCTCTTAGAGATGCATATATGCAAAAAAAAAGGAGAGTAAAAAATGTACTTATAACTCTATTTTTATAAACTCCAGACTAAGACTGTCTCCACTGAGCCTTTTCAGGACACTTAAAGTTCATCCAGAGTGAAGGTAAGAACAGTTTGAGCACTTATTGACTAAAGGCTTCTTTCCAAAGCATACAGAGCTCTCAAGACAGGTTGCTTTGAACTGGATGTGCACCTTTCTCAGATCTAATCCAGTTCAGTAGTATAAGTTTGAGGAAGATGAGGAGGGGAAAAACTGAGAATCTACTGCTCTGGAATGCTCGCATATTCATTGCCAGTCTAAGTTGGCAGCGTGGATACTGAGCAGAAACATTAATCACAGAACAGGCTTAAATTAAAGGAAACTTCCAATTTTGTTACCAATTGTAAGGGCACTGGATGCTTAATGAAATGGAGAATTCCATTTTGAACTTGTTGCAAGCAGCTCAACAGAGCAATGCAGTCTGCTCTTCCAGGGACAGGCAAAGAAGGACTGAGGCACAGATCTCTTTTGCTTCCTTGGAAAGTCTTTAGTAATTTCTTGGTAACAATAAAGGTTTGTCTCAGTCATAAATTCCAACTCAGACTTCTGAAATACTGCCCATCAGCTGGATTGACATTGGGTCTGTGTAGCTAAACCCCTGTCGAAGTATAACTGCAGGACTGGGGACTTATATTAATCATAAGTCTGTTCCCAAATCCACAGAAACCATGGAAAGACTCCCAGTGATTTCAGTGGCTTTGGATTAGGCCTTCACTTCTGCTATTCAACCCGTATCAGAGAAATTTCTAGCTGCCCAGCTTGATAGGTTGCAAGATGTTAGCATTTGCCTTCTTCAAGGTTATAGCCAGATGAATGTCACTTGGGAAAATGTAGTATCATAATTACTGAGTCCTGGTTATAAATAATCTTATGATACACGTTTGCCTGCTGATTTTTCACTTGTGCTGTCACTTATAGCTCTGCAAAGCCATTGTGAAAACATCACTTTCTAGTACCATATACATTCATTCCTTGCTTTCTCTGAACACTGCCAGTGAGGGTACAAGGCAGAGGACCTGGAAGACTTGCAGCCACCAGTGAATCTGAAAGAAACGGAACAGTCTTCTCACTTCAAACTCACCCTGGCTGGGATGCTCTGTGGACAGACCTCACTGGCCTTGAAATCAGGTTCTGTCTGATTAACAACTGCAGAGTCCTTCCCTGTTACAGAACATTTTTTTATTTTGAATTACAATTGCTGGTTTGTATTCACTTCTGCAGTGTTTGTAAACAGCCTGAAGGGAGTTAATATCATGAGCACTACTTCTCTCTCACTGTCTCACCTTCTTCTGCATTCTCACCTTCCCCTCTACTACTGACTTGAGAAGGTCTCCTTTTCAGATTGTATAAGCAAAAGTGATTGGTTTCTTCAACCTAATTTTCCTTTCCCTCTTCATATTCCCTACAGCTTGTTCTTTTCCTCCCACAGTGCCTTTTATCTTTAAAAGAGAAAAGCATATGATTTTTTTTTTTATTTTTTTTTAAGAGGTAAAAACTGTCCTGAATTTTGTGGAGGGGACAGGTGGGACCTGTGTGCTGGGACAGCTACTTAAAAAGTATGCTGGTCACCTGGGAAGCACAGTAGTGAGGAACAACAGGTACAGGTATTCCTGTAGCTGCTTAGCTCTAGGCAGAGCCTGCATTTTGAGTGGAGGAAAAAAGTTGTTGTCTCTGGGGACATGAGGGAGAAGGAGTCATACCTTCAAGCCATGCCAGGAAAGCATTTTAAAATAATCTGTGGAGAGTGGATTTCATTCTAAGTTCATTTCTCTATCTGGGTTGTTTGGTTTTGGTTGGGGTTCTGGGAGGGTTTGGGGTGGGGGGTTTTGGTGAGTTTTCTTAAATTTTGCTTATTATTTTTCTTTCATATTCTTAGTGAAATCCTGGCTGCCAAAATGCCTCATGAAACACACCAGACAATTCACCCTGTGTTTTATGTGCTATTAAAATACATGGATCCAGCCTGTGCAGCTGCTTGCTGTCAGGTCCATTACATCCTGAACATTCATGCCCCCAAGTGATTTTTGCTGAGGCCTCTTCTCATTCATTGTTGGAGGTGACAGATATTGTAGAGAGAGCAGCTGATCCTCGTGGAGGTGGGAGTCGAGCTGCCTGATTGATTGTCCATAGAGGGTAGGTAGGCACTGAGCCGGCCTGCAGTGAAGTCATGCCTAGGAGGATATAACAGGCAGTTGGTTTTTGTCCCTCTCTGGAGCATTTTATTCACATTCCTGGATAACGTGTGCTTTGTTTTGCCTTTGTACCAGGTAATACACTGACAATGGCTAGGGACTTTTTTTTTTTTTTTCTTTGTTTCTCATACATTCCCAGAAATTAGAGAGGGAAATTATGTACTGGGTTGCACACTCAGTGTGCTTCAGACAAAGCCAGTCTGTCCTCTATAAAAAAGCTTGGGGTGTTTTACTGCATCCAGTGTTAAATCATCTAGAAGTGCCATCACAAACAATTACACCTTGGTGCTTTCTGTTGGCTCGAACGGGGAAGTGAGAGGGTAGACTTTTGGAGCACACTTCTAAATGCGTTGGTATAACTCCACAGCTTCAGGGAGTTATTGCTGCACTGTAAACAGTCAGTCGATGCAAGACTACAGTCAAGGAGTGAGTGTGACAGTGTGACTGGCACACCCATGCGACCTGTGCAGTTTGCTGCTCAGCCTGCTATCAGGGTGCACACAGCAGCCCTGCAGTCCGAGGCACATTAACCAGAGAGTGTCACTGGGAGGGTGCCAATGTGATGTACTTCTCACCCGAAAAGGCTGCCACAAAGTTCTGTACTTGTGCTTGGATACACCAAGCTTTCCCCAGCAGGGAAAGAAGTTGGCATGGCTACAACAGCTAGTACCTTACTCTGAACAGGTGGTATCTCTTACCTTAGATGTGCAGTGGGAGACAGGCTATTTGTGGTTGCACCATTATCCTCACAGTGCCTGTGGAATGTAGGGGCCAGCAGGATCAGCAGTGACTCTGTGGTGACGAGAACTGCAAGAAGGAGAGGGCCTGGGTCTGGGCCAGTGCTGCAAGGGCTTCATCTTTCATGTCATCTCTATGTGAGGCTGGTGATTTAAGCTTGCCTGGAGCAGCATGTGGTGTAATTTGACTTTTAGTGCTGATATTAAAGCACAACTTTGCCCACATGGCAGGATTTTTAAATGGCAGGTATGTTTACTTCTATGTAAATATTGCCTTATTTCCCTAACCCTTAGCTAAGTGGAGCTTGTCAGGTGAATAGTCAAAAAGAAAGGCAAGAGAGGAACTTATGTCACAAAGCTAGCATTTACAAAACATGTCTGAATTTGTACACAGTTCATCATGGGCAGCTGATGATTTAAGTTCATTGTTCAATTTAAAATGACAGAGAACTTGGACAAAGTGTAATAAGAGTCTGGCACCTACAGGTAGGGATGGACAAATGTGAATACACATTAAGGAAAAAATAGTGTTTAGCTCAGCTGAGCACTAGGGCCGAGTATTTTGCTGTCTCCTGCTTCATTAAAGCATAAAAGTTTTTAGGTGCAGTTCAAACAACTGCCTTGTTGCAGAAGGGTCGTCTGAATGCTGGCTTTGTGACAACAAGCCAAGTTACATGGCAGAACTTGCAGGAACACAACATCATCTTGCATCCTCCGCAGAGACTCGAGCTGTCAACAGTTGTGTTTGTAAGCTTAGAAGTGCCCTCCTTGCAAAAGAATCGCATGTAAAAGAACGAGCAAATAACACCCAGAACAGATCATTGGGAATCCTTCCTTCCTGAAGGAAGGATGTAATGAACTAGCAGAATACCTCTAATCTTCACTCTTGCACTGGCAGAGGAGGGCTGCCAAATTAAAAGCATTTCAGATGCACAGTGCGTTTACTTTCACCTGGACTGGAATGGCTGCTCAGCACAAGATTGAGTCAGGTGCATTTTAAAGCAGAAAAACAGTAACCTAGAAGTTCCCTTTTCTAACCTGGTGTTGCATGCAGCTCCCCAGACTACTTTGGCATAGAAGCATGTTAGACCAGATCCATTTCTGCCTCTGCAGCAAATCTATAAGCCTGGCTTATTGTTCTGGTAGCTGTGGGTTTTTTGTGTTGTGGGTTTTTTTGGATTGTTTGGTTTGGGTTGTTTTGGTTTTTTGGTTTTTTTGGTTTTTTTTTCCATTAGGTAATATGACATCCTGCATTTTTCTATGCAGTTCTTCCTCATGTCTAAATGTGTTTCAGTAAATCCGTTACTCCCTCTCCTGTTTTGGCAGCTTCAAGTGTTCTGCCTCCCTCACTCCTCAAAATAATAATTGAGTTTGAAAAGAAAGTTCATATTGTTTACTTTCCTGTGTAGCTATGCATTGCATCTAACATGTAGTCCAATAATATGCCTTCTGCTTACACCTAGATTAGTAGCAGCTCTTAGCTTGAAGACTTAGGCCACCTCTAATGCGGTAACAAATAGCTGATTATCAAAGGAGTAGTAGCATTTATTTAGACTCCCACACACTGAATCTAGATTAAGGTATGTGAGGAAGAAAATGAAAGTGTGAGCAATGGTTAGCTCCTTAATTGGTACATTATTAAACAACAGAATATAACCCATCCAGTGCCCATTACTGCAAAACAATAATTAAAAATAAGAGACAATTGAATATTTAATATGATAAACATGATGAAATAGACATCTGGAAACAAGCTAACATTATAGCCTATCACCTTCTAAAATAGTCATAGGAGAGGACAAGTGAAGAGTGTGTTTTTTGTAATGGTTATATAGGAAGGGATGAAACATTGCCTTTTGTTTCTGACACTTCTTTATGAAGACTTCTGTCTGTCCATTGACTGTTACACTGTCTAACTGTTAAAATTACTCTAGTGACACTTAGCTCCTTTACCACACCAGCTCAAATGACCCAGCCTATAGAGTAATTTGGGATGTTTTTTCTCAATTTTTCCTTCCAAATGAAGAAAAATATTGCTTTTTTAGTTCTATTTCCTATGTTTTTCCTTGAGGATGTCTTAAGTTGCAGTCCATATTTAAGAAGTGATTCTACTTTCAGTTCTCCAAATTCATCTCTTATAATGACCATTCTAAAGCAGCGATTCTGTTCCTTTGGTTCTATTCTATGTCTTAGAATTTTTCTTAAACTTTATTCTTTGAGTCTAGAAATCATGTAAGGATCTCCGTTCTTAGAAAAACACACTTTTGTAATCTCATACAGAACATCTGAGGAACATAACTGCAGTGTATACAGATGCTAGGGAAACAAAAATATACTTTCAAAATAAAGCTCGTGGTCAGGTAGTTGATGTGAGGGAAAGGAAAAGGGTTAATTTATTGTTTTTTAACTATTAGGTCAGGAGTGAGTTATGGGGCTTTGTTAGGAATTAGTTTTGGAGGCATTCCTTTTTGCTTCTAACTTGCCACGGAACAGTACTAATTCTTCTGTACTTTTTTTTCCTGTCTGAAAGAACAGAATGAGGCACTTCTATTTATTTATAATCTCCCAAACTGAGATACATAGCCTGATGTTCTTGGCGGCTTGCATAAAAGACCCATATATGAACCAATAAAGAAATGCTTCCAGATTGATTAGGTGCTGGGTAAGGCTTAGGCAGAGGAGAGCTGGCCCAAATCCATTTTAAGTTAGGTACAGGTCTGAGTTATGCTTCATCTCTCCCTGCCTTTTCCTGCCTGCAGCTGTAGTCCATTGGAGCTGTTGTCTAGGATACAGGCAGTCTATTCAGTTCATGTTGTAAATGCAGAAAGGAAGGATGGTCTTGGGGGGCTAAAGCATGACTGTAATGCAGACCCCCTGTGTAGCATTTAATAAGTCATTTGTTGTTTCAGAGCTGCCTTTATCTTAGAGGTTGGAGGGTGCATGTAGTTAAGAGGCATCCTAAAAATACAGTGATAGGGACTACAATAGGTGAGAGACAGAGATACAACACACTGATGCCTGCATCCTGCAACTACATCCTTCTTTGTGTTGTGGTTCAGTGTTTCAGGACTGAAAGTGGGAATAAAATCTCCCAATTAACTTGGTTACTTCACTCAAGTCTAAAACTTGATCTTCAAGCTTCCCTTCCTGCCCTCCTGTTATTGCTAGGCACCAGAGAAGCTGCAGACAGTCTTCATGCACAATCCTAGACCACAGGACACAAGGATCTAGGTCTGTGGCCATCCATCATGAATGGGTGAGAACTAATAAAGCCCTGTGGTCCTATGTGCTGGATCATCTTTGAGCAGCTTTCCCTGGCATTAATGACACAGCCAACATGCAAGGAAGATCCACGTTTTTCTGCTCAGGGACTTCTCAAGTTTCCCTGCTAGGTGATTATGGAAGCAGGAGCCCACCATTTCCTGCTTGCTTCTGTCAAGGAGCATCATGGAGATTTTGCTAAGACAGCTTCCATCAGGAGACCCTTCATCTAAGAAAATGAAATCTCCTACATCAGAAAACCTCATAAAACTGCCTAAAGTGTGCTCCTGCAGGTAATTGATTTCCTATGACAGCAAAGATGGAGACATGAGATGTTTCCCAAAAGTTTGTGTGTTCATGCTAGATACATAGGGACTTATGAAAATCAGCCTTTTCTTCCCTTTGATGCATTTGCTTTCTATGGAATGCAAAATAAACTTAAGAGCAAAGCAATTAGCCAGTGTCTGTGGAAAGTGGTGCTCTACCTGTCAAGAATGAGCAAACAGGAAGGATCTGGTGAGGATTTCTCTCTGAGCTACAGAGTTTTGATCAGCATCCTGCACAGGGGAAACTGCAGGAAAACTTGGATTATTTTGCTCTATTGCTCTAGAGAGTAGCAGGGGGAAAAAAAAATCCCCAATAATCACAGGTCATAAATTTTTCATCATGTATATGGCCCTTAGGTAGATACGTCCACCCAGGGAGGTATGTGACAGCTTCTAGGCACAAACTAGGCTTCTAGTGCCTGCTATGTGGCCTAAAAATTGCCGTGTACACTCTCTAACACTTTGCTGAGGGGCTGGGCTGGTTAACAGAAAAGAGCTCTTGACTGAAAACAGGCCATTTTTCTCCTTCAAAGCAGATCTATTTTCTCATCACCATGTTTCGTAGTAATTTGGTGATACACAGTTTGCCACGCCAGCATCATTTTCCCTAGCTGTTTAATAGCCATACTCTGAACCTGAGCTGCAGAGTATCTCATTATTCTGCTCCAAAGGTGGGAGAGGAGGGGTAGATGTGAAGAAAAACATCTGTTCCTGAGCATGTCGTGAGTAAGGTTATACTGCCAACTGCAGTCAGTATCCCTGCAGCAGCTGTAGGAGAGGAATTAAATGAGAGGAAAGAAAAATCAAGATGGGAAAACATTATTGACTTTTTCTGCAGCAGTGAGTTTAACCTGAGTTTAATATTATTTGAATTTAAAATATTCAGGAGCTGCTGCTTGCTAATCCATTTGAAGAGCTGGATGAAAGCTCCTTTCTGTTATCTTTGGAGTGGATGCAAAATTGGAAAGAGTTAATGCTGGAGAAGTCTCTGCTGATGTTCCCTTGTGCCTCAGGAAAGAGACCCATTGATTCACACTTCCATAAAGGAAATCAGACCATTTTGAATTGTTATGAAAGCAGCATCCAAAGCAAGTTTTGCTGCTGTGCTGCGGCTGAAATGTCCTTCCAAGCGGCACAGGTACCTAAAGCTTAGGGAAGAAAACTGCAGAGAAAAACATCTTGCAAAGACACATGAGCTGTGGATCAGCTTTCTGAGTTACTATAAAATCTGGAGAGTTTGGGTTTTGTTCTTCACAGTGCTGTTGGCTCTGTCTGTTGTGATCTGGTCATCCAGGTCCAGGAGTGCAGAAGCAGCAGGGTCAGAGGGGCCTTGGAGTAAGCCTGATGGGATAGCACTGCCATTGGCTGGTACTGCTGATGTCCCCTGGCAGGGACCAACAAATCCTAAGGCAGAGAAAATCAGTAGGCACTGCTGAAATGTTTGGCTTTTGCTTTTTTTGTCTCATGTTGTAAATGGTAGTTACATTTCTCATCGTTTTCTCAGGGGTACAGATCTGGCCTTAACCTGCTCCCTACGAAAATCCAGGGATGACACCAGGTCTTTCCAGCTTCTCTACATATATCACATTTAATTTAAAATAAATTTCTAATGGGAATATTTGACATAACATTTTTCAATTGGCACAGCATTACCCACCACATCCTGTGTCTTGCTTTCTGGAAGCTAGTACCACAGGAGAGCCTGAAAATTACTTTAATGGGACTACCTTCTCTTCACTTAGTTTGCATTGATTTTTCTCTCATTTTCAGCAGTGAGTTAGAGGACATTTCACTCCTGCATCTGAAAAGGTAAAGCAGTCTGCTTGTGGTACTGTAATGGCTATTTCAGTGTGGCTAGAGTTAGTTCAAAAAAAGTATTTCAAAGATGCAAACAAATTCATACAAAAAACACAAACCTGGGGGTATCATTCTGCCTGTGTTTACTTGACTTGAGGAAACCTTGTGTAGTGAGATGTATCGTGTTTTGTCTGCTGACGAGTCAGGGTGAGCAGAAGAGAAGCTAACGCGTATTTTAACCAGGCAATGGGTATGAAATTAAGTAACCTATTGCATTGGTCATGAGAGAAGGAACCCTGCATTTTGGGATCACTGTTTCAGCCCCTGCCAACAGTAGCAGTTACCCTGGGTTAGCTACTTGCTCTTTGCTTATTTCTATGTGTCTTACAGAGAGGGAGGAAGAGATTTTCCTAGGTGCCTTTTTCCTCTCTCTTGGAGGCGAACTGTCAGGAGCCCAAGGATCTGGCTAGGGCTGACCATTACTCTCACTGCTAAGCTAGGATGTGGATAGGATACGTGGCTCCTAGACCAAAGCCTGTGTACCTGCATCCATTCACAGCTGGTTTTCCTCGGTTCATTTACTTACTTTCTTTAACAGCAATAAAATGAGAGTTATTTTCTGTTGCTAAGACAGGAAGGTGGCTATGTAGTTGTGTAGTATAGCTGAGGGGTTCAGGAGTAAGCAAGGGCACTTTTCATAAAATAATAGTCAGCAGGTCCAGAATATTAGTACTTACATAACACCTGTTAGAGTATTTAAGGTGGAAAGTCTTGCATCAGGTTAGATTAGCCTCTTTCAAAAGGCTTCTATTTGTTTTTTAAAGCTTTCAGAAGACTCCTGAGACACCAACCCAGAAGTCTGCCCCTTTAATAAATAAGAGACCAAGTTGTGTTTAATATTGTCTGTTATGGAGTAGATGCTCCTGGCAGGTGCTGTTTATTGAATCAAAAGCTTGATGGGTTTTGCTAATGATGGTGTATCCTAGAAAATATTTATGTTCTGGGAATACTCTGAGCTGTGATCTTTTGGTATGAGTTTTTATTGATGAAGTCTAGTACCCCATTATGGCAAATTTATCCTTTCTTTTGAGTTTCGTATATTAAACCTTTTCTCTGTCATTAGTTTTCTTGTCTTCAAAATGAGAATTAGCATTGCGGGATATTATGGTATGGGCAAAAAGATGAATTGTTACTCTTTAGAAAGGTAATTAACCTCCAAAGGCAGCTGCCAGAGAGCTGCCATTATAACATCAGCTGTACTCTGTTTCAGTTTCAGTCTTCCGCTGTCCTCCTCCAGCTCTCTGAAGTGTGTTGTTTATCAATGCAGTTCAGTGAAAGCAGGAAGATGGATACCTTCAGCACAACACCTGCAAGAAGGAGGGTTTCAAATCTCCGGCTTTCACCAGAGTGACACCCTATGCTTTTCTCCCTCCCCATCAGGATGCACAGCAGGGCTGTGACCTTGGCAGTGCACCTTAGCAGATGTTGGCAAACTCTAGTGATGCTGATTAATTGTGCTTGCTCAGTGCAGCAGGGGCTGCTCATTAATTTGAGGCTGGGCAAAGGAAATGGAGACCCTTAGGAGAGGGTGCTTAGACAAGAACTGCTGGTCTGTGTCAGGGAAACACATCTTTACAGAAGGAACATTGAATTTGTGGGAGAGAGAAGGGAGAAAGAGCATCTTTCTCACTGGCACTTCAGGTTTGAATCCTGATGTGAGTGTACTGTAGCGTTGATAGAGAAATATTTAGCCTGTCTACAGGCAGTTGTTTGCTAGAAAACAAGAAACATTGTTCCAAACAGAGATGATTAACAGTGACAGAAAAATTTAGGAACTGGGTAGAAAGCTTTATTCTGCCTTGATCACAACTACCCATTATGTCAGTAGGTTCCGATTTTTCAGACTAATGGTAGGTGTACACCCCTACAAGCATGCAACTGTGCACTGATCTTGCCCTCAAGAGACTGTGGATTTATCTTTAATGCTGTCAGATTTATTTCCGAAAGATAGAGTACACTTACAAATGCTTCATTGTGCTCTGCTGTTTGGAACAGAGTGAAACTTGATCCCAATGGATACAGCAAAATGGGAAGGAGGTTTTAAAGGCTTTGCCCTCCCAAATCAAGTGGCTGTTAATTGAGACCATTGATGAGTTTCTATTGGTGTTCATGGAAAAAAAAAAAAAAAAAAAAAAAACAACCCACAAAAAACAACAAACTGTGAGGATTTTGTACAGAATGCCCTGTAAAGAACATATGTTCTGTTGCAATGCTGGTGGAGTGCTCAGCTTTGTGTGATAATGATAGCAATGACAATTATTGTGGTCTTTTGCTATTGCTGATGTTGTTGTAATGCATGTTTGCCTATTATAACAGTTTGAGTCTCTGTCATCCTTCAGTGACCAAACTGTAGTTTAGCTTTTCCACCAAAAAAAGGTAGAAGGATGGTGGAGACGATAAAGAGACATCTCATATAGGAAAGACCCTGCCAAGCCTCCTGGATGTCTAATTGGCACTTAGTAAATCCTTCTGAATTTTTCCTAGATACTTCTGTACCCGGGATACTTCTTTGTGTCATTGCCTAGCTAGGTTTGTACATGCAATCTCCAACTCTGGAGAGAATATTCTTGCTAGTTCAGGGCAGATTTCTAGAAAATTTGAGGGCTTTCCTCCCTCCTTTTATGTGTGTGTTGCAGTACATGTGTCCAGATGTGGTGCCGCAGCTGTATGTCCCTTTGCCTTCCCCATCCATAATGTGGCTGGATCTTTGTGCATGTGAATCCCTGCAGCAAAAGCAAGACGTCTTTTACAAAAATTTCTGTTTATATAAGGCACATTGTCTTCAGCAGATAATGAGCTCTTTTTAAAACAAAGTCCTTCAGTTAGATATCCAAATGCCACACTGAGATAATTAAATTAACATTAGTATATAGACATTAGGAATGCACCTAAACAGCACTTGAAGCTTTCAGATATGGGCAATTGCTGTTGCATGAAAGCAATTGTTTCGAAAAGTAGAATTAACTTTGTTAGTGCTTTTTATTTTACTGATTAGATTACATTAAAACATTGAATGATGCTTCTCTTGAAGTGCAACGCTCATTTGGATCCATGGATTACAGCCTCCCACAGTGAATCGGAGTCTCTGCACTGATCTTGGCAGGCTCTGGACAGGTGTAGGCAGAGAAGACTGGCTTTGTCTCTAGAATGCCAAGCAAGCTGCACCCCTCTTCTGTTATTGAAAGCTAAACTCATGCAGTCGTTCTCCTCAAGTCCTTGTTCCACTCCAGGTAGGAAGTAGATTTCACATCCTTACATGCCTGTGGAATTCTTGCCTGGTAGTAACGTTTTATAAGTAATCTTCCTTTGCCACAAGAGTGGTTTCCTAGGGCTTTAATTCTGAGAGTTTTTACAGGGGAAGTGTTTCCTCCCAACAAAGAGTATTGTATCTCCTGACAAATGACTGTAGTAAAAGAATTGTGAATTTGTGTGGGTTTGTTTCTCTTTGCTACTTCTGGTGCTTGGAGTATTCTCAGGAAGGTCAAATGACCTTTATCGACCCTCAGCTGTTGGCAAGATGGTATCCATAATGAATGTACTTCAAGCAGCCAGTGTTCCAGCATGAGTGTTTTAACATCTGACCCCATCAGTAAAAATAGTGTAAGACAGAGAAGACATTTGACTCTTTTTTCCTAGAGGAGAGCAGCTTCCAACTGGTGTACCAGATAGTGTGTAAAATATCATATACATGCAATCTAGCTAGGTAGACACCAGAAGAACAACAGATCCAATCCTTTGTTTAGCTGAACACAACAGGTCTTGCTGCTTGTTTTGTTTTTTTCACTGTACCTATGGCCTCTATTGTTGTCTGGGCAGATGCAAAGGTTACTAATCTCCTGGTATTGTCTAGGTTTGTTAGAACCTCATTTGAGGTTCTCATTTGTTCTAGCCTCTAAAAGAGAAGTACCTTGATTAAATCATAAATGTATGGAATAGTAAAATGCAGGCCAGTATCAGGCTTCAGGCATGTAACACATACTTTTTACTTCCTGTGATACTGGATATACCATCATGTGCTCCATGTTGACCAGAGTTTTAAGAGCACTCATCTTGTGCTTCCTCCACATCATGATGGAAGGTTTTTTCCCAGTTAAGTACTGATGAAACAGCTAAGGCAGTGTGAACTTAATACATCCCATGATGAGAACTGACTAAAAGGTGGCAACGTGCTAGTCTGGGCCTTGAGTGAATACAGTGAAGCTTAGGGTAAATGAAGTGCTTCATCACTACACTTGCATTTTTTAATTCATCACTTCTTTTTCCCAAGCCAAATAAAATGTCCCAATTAAGCCAAGTATAATACAAATGTGCATGTTACTTTTGTCCACCTTAGTTAGAGTTTTTGCCACGGAAGCTGTCCAGCCAGCCAAGCGCACAGTGTGCCACAGGCAACCATCAATGGGAAATCCCAGTTCTTCCTTGTGTTTGAGAGAACAAAAGTGAGGAGATCCTCCTCTGGAGGGGAAAGGCTTACACATCAGGCCCAGTGCCTTATAATTTTTGAGTTTGCACAATATATTAAGTATGGCATTTTACTCTCTTAGTAATAGTGTGGCTTTCTGCTCATGATGAGGGGTGTTTATTGCACTCCCCTTGAGGTTTTTATGTTTGATTGTCACCTTGGGGAGAAATACTTGAAGTTTTGAGATGGACTAGGTTTCTTGCTTAATGTCATCTAACGTCTTTTAAAAGAATTACCTCTTTCTCTTTGAACATTGAAACTTGGATCTTATGATGTATCATTTATACAGGGAGAGACCAGCCATACCCACTTAAGTATCTCTATTTTCCCATTTGTACAGTACATCCAAATGTACTTCTGTTTTGTGCTATATTCAGAACTGACCTAAAATGAACTTGAGCTTTTGCTGTTGCACATTGTTACTGCAGAAAGAGTCATCTGCATGGATTGTTTGGGGTTAAAGCTATTTGACTCCCCTTTCCTGCTCCCTGGTTCAGCCAGCACTTTGCAGCTCCCCTGTGACACTGGGTGTCACATGAGTTGGCTGCTCTCGGAGATCTTGAGGAGCAAATTCAAATCACTCCATGTGGGATTTGCACTTTCTTTGAAAACAAGACAGTATCGCCTCCTCTGTTCAGAAGGTGTTGTTAAGTAATATAATTTTTTAATAATAATACTATGTCTGTAACTGCAGCCTTAGGTTTTACTCATAGCCTGTTGTTACACAGATGTAACACTGCTAAGTGATCTGCCCCGAAGGTAGGGACCAAGTCAGCCCGTAAGCAGATGTGGTCCCTGGGAAGAGGGAATCAGCAGTGCGCCTGATATGAAGACTCTGAAGAAGTGAGTTTCTTCTCATTTCCTCACCCAGAGTACTCCTCAGAGTTTACTTAAGCCTTTGTCCTGCGAATAAACCAAGGCTAAATGCTTTAGGCAAAAGATGGAGGTAAATAACTGAGGTTAAAAATTACTAGGAGATCTGCACTTCTTTAGCTAGAGGCTTATTTTCAAATAAAGATGTTATTGTGAATATGGGGCCTTTTATATGCTTTCTGCAGGGCAGCCATTTTGTCAAACACAGGAGGAAGGATAAAGCTAGACAAATTGCACAGTAACAGCTATAACTAATCAAAGAAATGGCGAATGTAGAATTCAATGAAAAAAAGTCACAGTAAATATGTCTGGAAAGGACCTACAGTAATCACCTGGTGGTGTGCATGCCCTAATGATTATGTGTATATGTTACCTAGTTTATTCAGTTGCTAAAGGAGACTTCTATTTCAAAATCCTGCTCAAAATCTCTGTACTTTAGAATGGTTTGGATCCAAAGGTGACAAGTTTGTTTTTGTTTTTTTTTTATAGGCAAAGTTAAGGTCTAAAACTCAAACACTGCAGATTTCAAAGGCATGTTTGTTTCTGGGCCATTTGATTTGTTTCATGTGAGCAGGCATGACCCATGCTATGAGCCAGTTGGTAGCCATGCTGTTGTATTAACAGAACACCAGCTTTAAAATGAAATATCCAACTGAGTCTCCACACAGCTTCTAGTGAGTTGGAAGAGTCTGCATGTGTTCACCTGAAAAGGACTAGCTGAACAAACTATAATCTCCTTTTGAATGACAGGTCTCTTTGCAGTAGCAGAGACCTCCATCTCTATTAAAGCACAAGCTACTGCCTGTCCTGTTGTGCTGCATCCTGGGGGCAGAGTTTTCAGGTCTAGGGAACCTAATTCTCTACTATATGGTTTTCTTCCTCTGAGCAGCATTGCTGGGATTTTGGTGTGTTATGACATGGTAGGGGTGAATTTCTTCTGGGAGGCTTCTTCTTCTGTTAATTTTTCTTTTTTTATAGGAGTCAGATGGCTCCTCATGTGAGGGCACAATAACTCTTCTGGTAGTGATCTTATACTAACATTTGATCATTACATGCACGTGGACTTACTATTTTGTATAATTCTAAGGACAGCTAGGCTTCCAGATACTCCCTTTGATGAACAGAGGATACACAAGAAAAGTAACGGTGATATGATCATTTGAAATAATTTCTTATAGTCAGAAAATTATGAACATTTATTCCTTGGTTCTTAATTCAGTGCTTATCCTGACTTAGAGATTTGAGCTCTACTTGTAAAGTTATTACTAATTGCAAAATTATAGAAGCCTGGTTTTTCTTCTGTACCTTGGATCTAGATAAACGCAAAATCAGAAGTTACTTGAATTCATTTGAGATTAAATAAAAGAAAGATGAGAGAGAAACTTGATGAGATGGAAGTATTTCAGGGTATTATCACATATTGCCTGAGCACTTAAATTCCAAGGTGATACATACCTAAAAATGCCAAAGACAGATGTATCTGACATTATCTCACCCTGTAAATGCCTGGTAAAATTACAAGAGAACGGAAACAATGGAGAAAAGGGTTTTTTTCTTCTTTCTATACCGCCACCTGTGACAGTTACCCTTAAGATAGCCTGTCACATCTTTTGATAAAAGGTCCATCTTCAGTTTTAAATGGGAGCTATCTATGCTGAAGCATACATTCAAAAGCACTTTCTAAAAAGAGTCTCTCGGGAGCCTTTAGCTCCCCGCTAATATAGCAGCAACAACAAAAATCAACTTCTGAGTCAAGCTGTCCTTGTTGAAGGAGGCAGGTAGGAAACCTGGCAGAGCTGCGTTTCAGCATGCGTGGCTTTGGCCCCAGCAAGTCACTTCCATGTATCCCGTGTGGGCGCGAAGGTAGATTGTTTCATTAACACGCACGGGGGAGTTCATAGCCATTCTGCACAGGCAAAAAATTATTCAAGCCACTGAGGAGTTGGGCTGATTTCCTCTCCTCTCCTTGAAAATCTGGGGTAACTCTGTGGAAGTAAATGAAGCTGCACTCTGCTCTCACAAGGAGTTTTAGAGACATGTCAAATTTATGTGGCTCAGAATAAAAAGCAGTAAGAACATAGGCCAGCTCTTCACCAGGCGTAGCATGGTGCAATGCCTTGCGCTCCCAGGGAACTGTGTCTGTTTACTCCACGTGAGGATCTGTCCCCAAGTCTGCTGGGAGCAGACAGGCATCTGTTCCCTAATCTTCTGCAGCAGCAGCTACATGACTTTGGATGAGAGAGAAGCCTGTAATGAGCCCAAGACTGTCTTCCCCCTCTTCCAGCCCCTCCTTTTAGCATAGAGTGTTGTCAAGAATACTTGCTTGCATATTGTTAGTGGTGAAAACCTCCTGAATTCTGCTGAAGGACGCTGTTTTTCTCTGCCACGCCTGCACTGCATCCAGTAGAGATTTATTTTATTATTATTATTTAAAATAAAAATTAAAATCCCATCCAGGATGAATTTATTAAATCATTCAGCCAGGAGGGACTGAAAGTCTGCTTCATTCTGGTTGCTTTTCTTCACTGAAGGATCTCACTGGGTCTGCAGCACAGCAGAAAGGCAGTGATGGACAGAGCATGGGGGAAAAAGGATCTCTGTGTGTGGGTGCAGGCTGCACAATATGAGGAGAAACTGTGGGTAGCAAGAACCTCTCCTTTGAGACAGAAAGACTTTAAAGCATTTTTCTGAAAGGGGATGCCCAGTATAGACTTGGGGCAGGGAGCTGGGGGGAACTACAAAAAAAAACCCCAAAAACCTTACCACAATAAAGCCTGCTGCAATGATTAACTCAATACTGCCACCCAGAGACCTCTTTGCTTTAATGTATGATGCTCTGTGTGGATCTGGAGACTAGGAAGATTAAAGCAGTTATCTTTCTGCATGTAAAACAGCCAGAGACAGCGTGATGGATCATTACTCTCTACAACTACCTGAAAGGAGGTTGTAGCGAGGTGGGTGTCGGTCTCTTCTCCCAAGGAACAAGTGACAGAACGAGAGGAAATGGCCTCAAGTTGTGCCAAGGGAGGTTTAGATTGGATATTAGGAAACATTTTTTCACTGAAAGGGTTATGAAGCATTGGAACAGGCTGCCCAGGGGAGTGGTTGAGTCTCTATCCCTGGAGGTATTTAAAAGATGTTTATATATAGTGCATGGTTTAGAAGTTAACTCGGCAGTGTTAGGTTAACAGTTGGAATCAATGATCTTAAAGGTCTTTTCCAACCAAAATAATTCTGTGATTCCTGAATACATTTCTGGCCATGCATAATTGTGTTCTGATCTTCCTTGTTGAAGTACTATCACCATCTCTCTGCCAGACTATGTTACTTGACTCACAAGAGCCAAAAATATTCTTTATGTCCATAGCTGTCTCTGGGGTTGCTTGCATTAGAAGCATGCTACTGCCAGCTATAGTAAAATGTTAAAATGGCATCAAAACATCCCACAGCAGACCAGCAGGGTGAATCAGATAATTGGCTGCTCGTAGGGTCTGGAAAATAAGTGTCTGTTCAGATGGATGTTTGAGAGGCCTGTGGCTTGTTTCTCTTTAACCCTTTCTGGTTATTTCTGCATTGTCTGAGGCAATAGTGAATGCTAGTTCAAAACAACAGAGAGAGGAATTATTGTGTCATGTTTCCCATTGATTCTATTTGACATTTTATCAGATAAATATTGAAAGTGTATTGTGCAGTGCATTTACTGAAGAAGGGTTACATAATCCTTAACACATAGTGTGAGGCTATGTAACACAAAGATTTTGTGAAGGATACGGAAGAAAGAAAAAAATATCTCCTGTTTACAAATGAGAAGTAAAATAAAAATCAAAGGGGCTGCCTGACCTGGTGCAATGACAACAGTGCTGGGAGTTACCTAAGATACAACTGCTGAGGCACAGGCAAGTGATCCTGATCTGCAGAGCTGAGATGCAGATCTCTTGAGGACAAGCTTTTTGGTGACACTGTTTGTACCACTGCCCCCTGCATTGGTTAGAAGAGATTTGGCGTGGGCTTGCCAGTGTGGATCATTACCTGCCTTTACATCTGTGGGGTGTCAGCTACTTCGTATAGTCCATAATTTATTCCCTGCATTAAACATGCTTTTATTGCATGTGGTACCTGTGAATACTTAGGTGCCTTTCACTTCCTAATAAATAGAAGTGACAAATGCAGAAATTTTCAGAAAATATCCCTTCTATCTCTCTTCCCTCCCCCAGCCCAGTAAAGAAAAACTGGAAATCTGAGGAAAGATTTAAATCAGACTTGAATGTTCAGATTTATTTTTTTTTCCTCAGAAATAAA
>NW_010312845.1:36556-39778 GCF_000700745.2 Antrostomus carolinensis
TTCACTTAAATCCCAGAAGCATTTCAACAGAGCCTTTATTTCAGCACTTACCATTCTGGTGGATAAGGACAGATATACCCACAGACACAGTCCTCAGTTTATATTCAGCATTACTGTTGGTCCTTAATATTGTGCTGTGCTAATTAAGCTGTAACGAACAAACACATACACATCATATTTGCTTACCAAGCTTTTTCTTCTGGAAATGTGAGGGGTTTTTATCTACATCATGACATTAATTCTCTATTTACATACTGTTACTGAGCCCTTTGGATATAATCTTCAAGAATATTGATGCTTTCTATTTTCAACATTATAATTTCTATCCTTAAAAAGATATGTCACTGGGCAAAAAGTGCACTTTAATGCCTTATTATGCAGCTTAGCTCCATCTCTAATATTAAGCATATTTGTCACCTATTTAAAACAAAAGAATGCCATAAATATACCTCATGGTATTTTTAATGTGATAAATAAGTCATACAAATAATACATTTTTCACTCTTGAAGATGTAAATATGATTTAGTTTGGATCAGCGCATAGCTAGTATAGGTGTAGAATTTTTGCAATGCTTCTCTTTCTTTCTTCGAGATGTCTGGAATTGTTTCATTCCAATTTGCACAGGACTCAATAGAAAATGACATGTTAATAGAAAGCAACTAGTTGCCTCTAGGCAGCAAAAGATCAGCTTTTCCTGGCCTCAAAATATTTTGCTTGTCATATGAGTCACAGAGAAGGGAACCATTTGGCTTGGCTCTTGTTTCAGCTCCTGTTTCTCTGAGCTGCTCAGCAAGGCACACAAAGTTCCTCTCCGTCCCCCAGTTGCACTGCAGTATGTTCAGAGCTGCTAGAAACTTCATGCCATAAGTTGCTGCCACACTGGGCAGCAGCCTGGCTGCATGGCTATGGCTTTGCTCATCTTGAAAGTGGGGCCCTGAAGAATAAATGTAGGCAATTTTCACAGCACAAGTTTTCCACAGTTGTTGTTCAGATTTTACCTGTGTCACCGCCAGACCGTGGCACTGTCAGGAGTGCACAGTGCATGTCAGGAGAGGTCCTGCACTGCACCTGCACCTGTCTAACAAACAGTAAGTTGGTACCTCCTTGCTGAGGACAGTCAGCCAAGTAAGCCCAACTAGTCAAAAGGAAATCTGCCAGCACAACAGGATTAGTTGTATTTGTGAAATCAAGCACTTGTGATAGTTGGGTTTTTTTGAACCCAATTCTCTTCCTTAAAAGGATTCTGACATGGCAGTTGTTTGCTGAGCAGTCCCATCTTCCCACTCACAGCCTGGACTGCAAGGACTAGCTCCAGAAATGGCTCCATGGTCCACAGCCTAAAGCCTACCTGTACCCAAATCCTGTTAAAAATACATGAATGTATACGACTTCTATGTAGCTGCAATTGTTTTCCTGTCTCTGGGTGACTAGTGGTGAAGAGCAGCTTCTCTTTCAGGAGTTCTGCAGTCTGTTCCTGCAGCTGATTGAAGCTGGAGAGGGGTGGCAGAAAAACATATCAGAGTTCACATCAGGCCCTCAAAGACACAGGAAGGCTCTGAAGTACACTAGGAGATCAGAAAGCCTAGAGAGGGATTAAGAGCCATGACAGCAATGTCTGTGCTGAGAGGGGAGGAGAAGCATAAGGAGAGTGTGTGTGTTTCCATATGAGAGTGTTTTGAAAAGATGGGTGACTTTGTGGTTCTCTCTCTGTACCTCTCTCCACCCCCTGTGAGATGCATGTTCCCCCTACATTGCACCAGAACAGCATGAACCTCAGTTGGAAGCAGAAACTTCAGACATGAGGAACAAAATGGAAATGCAAACTTGTGCCATTTAGAAATGTCTGCATTTTCTCCAACCACATAGTCTCATAGTCTTTTTCCTTTTTCTGATGGCAGCATCCCACTGATGCCTACCTGGGCTGCTTAACTTTCTAAAAGCAGTCCTGAACGTGCATCCAGGTGGATTGCACGCAGAGAGTATCCTAAAAAGCCACAACTTTCTGGTCTGTCAATGAAATATTGTGCTTAGGCAGGTTGTTCCATTTTTTAGAGATGCAGGAGGTGTCTAGTGCTAGCAACTGAAAGCTGTGCTTTGCCCTTAAATCTTAAAGATTAACACAATAGCTGAGAATTACACAGGACATCTGTGAGAGCCTGCAGAGTACTGTCCAGAGCTTTTCCACAGGAATGGAGGAAGAAATGTGCAGGACTAAACCAAGCTCAAAGCAGTGATGAAACCTTCTGCAACCCTCAGTCTGAATTCAGAGGTCCGATCTTAGAGCATTCTCTGTGCTAGCATGTGTTCTCTGAAATTTTCCATTAGCAATACCTATAGCTAAATTGAGATTTCTATTTTTTACACTGGAGGGATTTCTGATAAAATTACTGGTTTAATACTAGAGAATGACAATAGAGCTACATTAGAGTTTTAAACTAAGGGTTACGGATTGCCCAAATTGCTATTTCCCTCAGAAATGATGGTGTCTACAAGAGAGAGCAGTCTGACACAGCTTTTAGATGACTGACTTCTGTGTTTAATGGAAGCCAACAATAGGACTCCTCTTGTTGCAGAAGTGTTCATGTGTAATTATTATAGATAAGTCACAAGAAAGTATTTCCGGCAGCACATAAATCTCAGTCAGATGGGAATAAATTGTAGTTACCCAAAAGCCAGACTCTATTTCCAGTTTCAGTGAAACCGGAAAATTTTCAACTAAACTTCTCAGCTGAGAGATTTTAATGCCCCTAAAATGTTTCCTTTTGGGGTTTGTGAGTTTTTTGTTGTTTTTCTTTTTCCTCTTTTCTGTCAGCCACCTCTTAAGCATAGTCCATTTTTCCTCTAGAGATTTTCTTTAAGACAATGCACTGAGGAATTAGCTTGTGCAAGTCATCACTAAGCATAACTAAAAAGCCTTGGAAGTGATGAAATGGGTTTGTGTCATCTGTGAATGCATTGATATTCATCCCTGTTATCCTCTACATTTTCAATTCAAGCAGCACATAATTTATCAGCTCTGTTGTCAAATGCTGCATGTAATTGTGTTTAGTAGAAAGCTTGGTAGGAGGGAGGGAAGAAGAATGGAAGGGGAGATAACCATTCTTTCTCCCCAGGAGAAGCATAGAGCAGCACTTGCTGTGAATTCAGTGCCTGTCTGCTCTTTTCAGGTACTCTCGCAGCACCATGTTGTGAAAGTGGAGCAGCATATCAAATGTAAGAGT
>NW_010312845.1:39816-73417 GCF_000700745.2 Antrostomus carolinensis
CAATGCAGAGCATGAGACTGGAAACATTTTGAGGGTTTGCCAAGCTGAACAGTTGCATGGCAACCCCACTGCTCGTTGCCATCACTTTGAAAGTGAAGTCATTTGGATATAGGATGTCAGTGCACTGCAGTGGTCTCTTTCCAGTATCAATATTATTCTACTTTTGAAATTGTTTAGTCCTTCTAGCTTCCTTCAAGAGGTCAGGGATGTGACATGGTTAACAGATGGCACCACCACCTAGATAGGGGCTATCAGCCACAAATGGTGAAATGAAGCTACTGATGTCCTTTAACGTCTGTAGGAGAACATGTATTTGACTAAGTTCCCTGGCCATTCTGCCTTCAACAGCAGCCATGGAGTCACAGCAGAAGACCTGAAAATCAGATCCCTTAATGTGTACTTTGCATAGCTGCTAATTAAGTCACACAGTTACTACATGGCCAGGGAACACACCTATAAAGTATGATTATGAAGGTAAGAAAATGCAAAGGGGACAACCTGTGGCTGGATAAGAGGCTCCAGTTTATTCCCCAAGTTAAGGCTATTGCAGTCTGTGTGATAGCTTGTTCTTCTGTGGTTTCTCCCTTTCTCCATTTCTCATCATGACCTGTGGTATGTTGACTTCTACTGATAGAACAGTCCTTTGGAAAGTTTTCTTGCCTATGTCTGTGTCAAAGACACCCAAATGGATTCTCACCCAGCTCCTTTGCACCTCTTAGGCTGAAAAAAATGGCAATGAAAACATCTAGATCTTCCTGCTAGCTTTTATCTCACACTCTGGAGGAGCTGCGGTGCAGGGAGCCTGCTGTGAAGTGACGGACACCTAGGTGGATTTCACTGCATCTGGTAAACCTGGATAGGAGATAGCACTTCTGTAACTTTTTTGCCTGTTTAATCAGAATAACACTGAAGAAGTACACTGCTGTTGGAAGGAACAGGCTCAGTGCCTGCAGTGTGGGGCAGTCTAAGTGTAGTAGGGAAATAAATTCTTTTTCTTTCCCTGTCCGTTCTTGTGATTAGGAAAGGGGATCTGTGAATTGCAGTAAAACTGTGTGCGTTCTGCCATGGGGAAAAATAAACGTTGTTGCCTGGAACCTCAGCACCTTACAAACTTTCTTGTTAAGCCTAGTCTTTTGGTGTGATGTGTTTAAAGGGAGGAGTTTAGTTTGGTTTGGTTTCCCCAGGGAAAGAATGCTGGTCCTTTTATACAGAGAGGTGCCGTGGTATTATTACTCCATTGGCAGAAACTTGTAGGGCTTTGCCTTTTTCTCTGTTGCATGTTGTCTGCACTGTGAACCTTAGTTGGCTTTGCTTACTTGAATAGGACAAAACAAGGCACCTACCAACTTGGTCATAAATATAGGAAGGCTGGACGGGACAGCCCCATCAAGGTAAATCTAGCACTAAGTACTAACTTCTACCAACTGTGTAGCTCTACCGTGCCCTCTCTCAACCATCCTGGTAGGCAAAAGCTTCTCCCACTGAGATGAAAACACACCCCATGCACCAACTCACTGTGAAGCAAAAATCTTGTGCTCTGTACTTGAGAAAGAAAAAAGAGAAATATTAGATGCTCTGCTCAAGTGTGTCAAATGTTTGGGACTGATAACAGTGAGGGGTGTCTGTCTTAGGAAGAACAGGAGATGTGAGGGATTTGAGCAAAAATGGCTGCCAGACTGGTAGTTTGATGTGAGCCCTCACTGTGCCAGAATGGCAGCTTGTCCCTTGATAATAGATCAGCAGAAATTTCTATGCCTCTCTAGCATATTAACAGCAGTTTGCCTCTGTTTTGTTACATAGATTAAGCTTTAGCTGTGCTCCTATCAGACAGATTTTCTTTGCTTTTTTCCCTTTTTTAAATAATCGTCATTTTCATCAGTTTTGTCCTACAAGCAAGGCATTAAAAAAAAAAAAAAAAAAACACAACAAAAAACAGAGCTGACTGAACAGTTGCTTTTCTTTCAGTATCTGTAGCTGTTTAATATTTTCCTTGTCTGTCTCTTCAGGTGCACAGGGGAGACAGAGCTGTTCTCTTCAGTCTGTATCAAGACAAGCAGAACTTGAGCAACTAGGGAGAGAGGACGAACTGCCACAGCAATGCCAAAATTTCTGGCTCACATTCTTGAGCTCTGCTGTTTGTGTGTCAAAAATTGAGAATGTAACTGGGTAAATAAGCCTCAGGCCATAAAATTCATAACTTTGAGTTTCAGACAGCTCTTTGCTAGGGATTTTGTGGGTCCAATTTTCATTCTTCCTTCCATTTGACATAGGAATCATATGATTCATGCAGTCCTGGAAGCATGGAACCAGGCAGCTCTTTTTATTATTGATATTTTATTTATTAATTTATTTAAGTGTTGTACTGACCCGTTACCCTCCTTACAGGATCAGAATTTTACAAATATTTAAAGTAAACTGACATGTGAAGGAGCTTGCTAAATATTTCTGGAGGCTTCATACTTATCCCCTGAAAGCTAAATGGACTTACCCTTTGTTAAAACAAAAAATCCTGATACAGTCTGTTGCAATATGAACCCCTGCTATGGTGAGGTCAAGCACGGGTGACCTTGGTGACAGAGCTTTCTTTAAGCAATTTTGCAAATAGTGATTTTTTCTTTTATGGACAAATCACTTTTTGTGTTAAGCGTCTGTTTAAGAACCTCATCTAAATTCAGATTGCTACAGTGCCACTACGGTACTTGCCTCACAAGCTGAATTCTGTGTTGGATTTGGTATCTGCTATTACTTTTAGCCTAATACTTAGCAAACTTGGCAAACTCTTCAGGCATAGCCATTAATGGATCCAAGACACATTTTATGCCTGAGCCAGGAACTTATTTATCTCACTTCTGTGGATCCACAGAGTGGAAAGATGGAGAAGGAAGCTGTAGTACAGGGTACCAACAACGTCTTGCTGGTATGCACTGAGAATTGTATTGAAACCACATACCTAACTATTTATAGATGAATCCTGTGCAAGAACTTACTCTTAAATTTGCTGAAAATATGGCTGTCCTTCTGTGGTGAAAATCTATATAAGGATGAAAATTAATGTTCCTTGGGCAGTTGGTGAAAGGAGCTATAGAATCATAGAATGGTTTGGGTTGGAAGGGACCTTTAAAGCTGAGCTTGGAATTTTTTTTATTTTTAAAAGATCTTTTTTGTTTGTTTTGTTTGACACGGACTTGCCATTCAGGTCATGGTGCTGCCACAGGCTTTCTTTGTGTGTTGTTGCAGAAATATCTCAATATTCATGACCCACCAGTAGCATGTCATTAATGTAAGTTTTGCTCTTCCACATTCTGCTTACAGTGTGAACATGTAGAAAACCGTCACTAATTCTTTGGGGCCAGCGTCCTGGATTTAGCCTTGCAGAAGTTGCTGAGCTACATGGAGATAAAGCAAAAGAATGATATCTGGCAGTGGTCATCTTAAGTACAAAAGCATTATCAGTTCTTGAAGTCTGAGCTGCAAGTTACTTCCATATGAGGTAGAAAATGCTGCCTACTTTTATTTCTCTTTGTATAGAAAGGAGTAGTAATAGGAACAAAGGATTGAGGATAGCAGGTGAAGTTTCTTGGAAATTTTTGTCATGTTAATCAGATGACTTCTCTGCAGTAATCAGATGTTGCTCAGTTGCATTTTTTTATAATAAAAGTGTTGTGTGTGATTGTTGGTTTTTAAATTACAGCTGTCAGCCCTACTTCCATTCTCCCACACAGAATTTGCAGTAGTGCATCCTGATAGCCATAGTGCCTTGTCCTTTAAATAAGTTCTGTAGATAAACAGAGACTTTGAAAAAGATGCCAGATTCCAAAAAGGAAGAAAAATTGGCCTAGTTTTCCCTAGGGAAGTGTCTCTAATGTCCTGAATATAGAGGCTGTGTTACTTAGTTTTACTCCTGTATTATTTTTGTGCTCTCTTATTTTCCCCTTCTCAAAAAGACATGAGAATCTTGCCAGGCACAATATCAGCACCTGAACCACAAAGGATTCTGAAATGCATCCCCCTACGTGCCAGGACAGCAGAGTGAAATACTGCAGTGTTCTGTGAGAGTCCATTTTGTACCACTGGATTACAAGAAAGTGTCATATACAAAATTTACTCCTATTTTCTGACCTAGAAAGACAGATAAATAATGGAAAATTGACATGAAATATTAAAAAAATAGATCAAGATTTATACTTTAAAAGGAACAATTGCTATTAATTTTTTCCTCTTTCTAGTTCCATTTTCTTGCCCAGCTCCCTAGCAATCATTTCTAAATTTTAAATTTGCATTTCTCCCAACTTGGCACACCATATAGAAACAAAGCTTTTCAATAATATATGTGCTGTGCCTGCTCTGAAAGCATATTTTGGCAAGGGCTTTTCTAACTCAAACTGGTATCTACTTTCAGAAATTACCTTTTTTATTACTATTTTATTTCAATGCAGCCTGAGAGAAGCTGTTGTCGAAGGTCCCAGGGAGCAGTGTTACATGGGCAACTGCTTCCTGCAAGAATTTAGAGCCCATCAAGGAGCCAAAGCAGCAGCCCTGGAAATTCAAGTCTAGTATGCAAAAAACAAAGCTTCTCTCTTTACTTTATTCCCAGTGAGGTTCAGTGCTGTTGTTCCTCAGGGACTTCTCCTGGAGATTCTCCTGGGGATTCCTGAACTCATTACATCCCAGACCTAGCTCAGCGCTTATCATCTCTACTGACGCTGATTACCACTAAGGGCAGAATTTGACATTGAGGGCTGTTAGGAGCTAGATTGAGAACACTTCATTCTGTGTAGCATTTGGGGGAGGTTTTTGTTGCTGTTGCTTTGTTATTTGGGGTTTTTTAAGAGACAACAGGTTCCTACTCACTCCTGCCAAGCCAAAAACAGAGTGCGGGCCAAAACCGCTGGTGGATGACAATTCTGTAACTAGAGTATCCTCACTTCACTTTTACAAGGAGCATCTTTAGAGATACAAGTCCTGGGGGGAAGGTTCTTAATATTTTCTCTGATATACTGAAACACAGAAGATGGACATGACACAGTTTTCTTGAGTTTAAGTAATCTCAAATTATTATGCACTAACCAGTTCTAACTGCAATGAATACAAAATGTCCCTGAATTTAGTCCACCCTTAAAAGCTTACCATACACAACATGCTTCAGGATATTCAATTACTGGATCATATGTGCTAACAATAATACACTCTTTGTTAGTTATGCCAAAGCAACACTTTTAATATTGGTCATGAGTATAAAACTTTAAGAACATATTTTAGAAAGTCATGTTAGAAAATATTTGTCACACACATAAAGCTCCTCAGTATATTGATATTTGTGCCCATGTAATTCTGTGAATAATTTTATAAAAAGCCATGTGACAGGGTGATTACTTTTTAATAATTTGATACTAAGAGACATAATAGACTACATTTTTAAAAGTAAAACAAAAATGAAAGTCTGTTCTTCCTGTACTCATGGTTTTGTTTAAGAAAGCCAACCAAAGTTAAGAATTGCTGATGCATGAAATGCTGGCAGCTTTTTCTTCTATATTTTTGCTGTATATTTTTCTTCTGCTTTGGAGAAATACAAGTGAAAGAGAAACTACAAAAAGGTGGGGCTTTTTTAGGAAAACTTTAGAATGTGCATGCTTTCTTATTTTGAGGGGGTTTTTTTCAATTTTATGGATTGGGGGTTTTTGTTTGTTACACTAATTGTGTACTAACACAAACTGCTGATATGCCAAATGACACATTTTTATTTATGAAGCATTATGCATGGAAGTTAGTAAAACAATTCCCATTTTCTAGGTCAATTTTTTTTTCTTTTTCCAGTGGCAGAGCAGCTTGATATTTCAATAGACAGAATTGTAACATTTTTTCAGTATTTTCACATAAAGTGATACAAGCTGCATGACAAAATAGCTTTCCATAGAAAATTTAGAAAAAGTGGTGGAATGCAGTGCAATGTTTCAATCTCAGATTAAAACCCAGCATTTTTATCATTAGGAAAATAACAGTAAAATTGTATGACCACCACAATAACTCTATTAAATATTCTCATTTAAATATTACCCCCACTCCTTTGATTTCCTCCTCTATTCAGCTCACATATCTGTCTGCACTCCTGATGTTGACACATAGTGAGGAATTCTTTATAGATAATATGATTTCTTTCAGTTTTGTAGCCACTGTAAGCCTGTTAAATTACATACATTTGTTGATAAACTACAACAATGTGATTTATTTCGATGCACCTAAAGCCATTTTCTCAAAAGGAATTTACTTACAAAACTCAATTGGTCTGTTTTGCAGAATTGTTCATCTTGGGTACTGTTCTTATTTTGGTAAGTCTGAAGAACAAAAGCAAAGCTAACAAAGTAGTTGTAGCAGTCCCTCCATGTGTGACTGTCCTTGGAAAATATCAGTGGTTCATTTTCTCACTGTTGTGTTTTAGCTCCTACACAGATGTTTTTTCTTGTTGCACACCTGCCTCAAAACTCCTCTGTTTTTCCATGTTTCTCACTAAATTTTTGAATGGTATTCACAATATGCTTAGTGCATTTTAAGCTACAAGAGTGTATCCCTAATCTGTGGGCATTAAAATGAGATAAGCTCACTGCACATTTGAAAGGTGCCTTGTGGGCCAACTCAATATGACTGGAACACGTACAAAGCACACATGGAAGAATTTGATAAGTGTATGGGAAACCAAATGCAGCAAAAATAATTTTGACATCTTGCTTATTTTTCCTAAGCATGCTGATGTCTATCTTTACAGTAATGTTGGCCCCACTTACAATGGATTCTGTTGTTAAGTATATTTGGTGATATACTTACATCATATAGTGAGTCTCCTGCTTATCACGGCAGTCACACTACTGATGTTTCATGGCATATGAAGCTGTCAGCTTGCTGTATGGATCCAGTCACATGTCAAGCAGCTGCAACCCCATACTCATAACCTATCTTGAATCAGTTTGAAGGCTACTTGCCTAAAGGGACACTCAGAAAGTCCTGAAGTACCCAGCTTTTCTTATCTTGCAAGGAGGTTTTGTTGCTTATAGGTAGCACCTTGGTATGTGTGTTTTAGGGCCTTTTTTGAGAGGCAAAAGTCTTCCTTTCTCTCCTAACACATCTCAAGTTTGCAGCAAAATCTGTATTTCACCGGGCATGCATACGCAGTGCACATCCAATCTTTGTCTGTCTGTGTGGTTGCTGTTAACATTATTTATACTTTACCAGACACAGGCTGGAAGCAATGAGATAAAAGTTGTATTTTATTGGTGTTCCCAGAAGCACTGCTCTCAGTTGCATAATTACCTGTGGTATCTGCTGGGAGATCTGCATTATGAAACAGCATGAGCTATTAATTTGCGTACACGTATTATTCTGTTTTCCTCCTTTTGTCAACTGACCATGGCATGCTAGACAATCTCTTCCTCATCTGAAGGAGGAGGTTAAGCCTACTTTCTTCTGAATCAGGGCATCCAATAACTAGTATCTGTTGTGAAAGGACAGGAAGCGGATGGAGGGGTCCCATGGGTTATAACTACGTGTGCCTATGTGTGCATGAGGATGCATATGCACGAGAGAGAGAGCCTGTACAGCAACACTTGATATGTGTCTGTATGTGCGAGAGAGGAGAAACAGGTTGGTTGTATGCTGCAGGCCTCCTCTTGGCCTCCTGCAGGATTAGAAAGACTTGTACTTGTTTAATCAAGTATATAACTCTAATATTGAGGAAGAGCATTCTGTTCAGTTAGGGTTTCCCTGCTGACCCTGTGGGATGTTACTTATGCTCCTCATTAAATCTGCATTCACTTACTCAACAAAACATCACTGACAAATAACTTTTTTTGCCTGATGTTTCAGCTGCCTTCCTTCCTTTTTTGCCTCTCTCCATAAATGCAGTGCCAACCAACACCTATTCCTTCCAGTCTTCTAAAGAAAGCATTAGTCTAAACTGGATGCACTTAGTAAGTACCTTCCAGTCTTCTAAAGAAAGCATTAGTCTAAACTGGATGCACTTAGTAAGTACATCCTCATTTTTGCAGTGGGCAGGAGAACAAGATTCAGATTATGAAAGGAGGAAATGCTTTCTGACAGTGAGGATGCTGAGACAGACTTATTTGCATAAGTGGTCTGGAGGGCTTTAAGAACAGTTTGGATTAATTTTCACCAAAAAAACTCTAAGGTGTAGTTGAGCCCATTTTGGGGCAGGAACTTAAACCTGGTGAACTTTTCAAGATCCTTCGCATCATTGTTATTCTCCAATTCTAGCACTATAAATACTGCAGGTTCAACCCACTGCCTGCCACTGTCTTCAGTCCAGACTTTTGAGGGGGGAAGGGGAAGTAAATATAAAAGGAGTTAATATAGCCGGTGAATTTTGTAGTGGCACCTGTTGGTATCTCCAGGCAGCATATAAGGAGTAGCTCTACCTTAGGTTGAGAAGCTACCTCTGCTTCTCTGAGAGCCCTTCAGTGATTGAGGACCTCCGTGTCTGGGCTTTTCATGACTTCTATTAACGAGCTGTTTCATTAGTGTCTTTGCAATAGGAGTGCCAGGAAGCAGACTGAGAGCACACAGCTCTCATACTGTCTCATCTGCCCTTCAGGTAAAAGATTGAAGCCCATAGTGTTCCTCTCATGCCCCTTAAATAATTAAGGATTTCAAGTGTGCCAAATTGTGTTAGTTACAAACCATTCTTCCTGCTGCAGGAATCTCTTCAGGACAGGCAGTAATTTCAGGCTTAGGCTGGTTGCTGTATATGCTGTATGCAGAACGCCACTCAGGGCAGATGAATGTTATCATACAATAAGAAAGTATGATACACTCCCCATCTCAAATTGCAACTCAGATAATTAAATTATTTCCACCTACATTTCCTTTCCCATTTCAACTGAGAGGCATCTTTCGATTACTTTTCTAAAGATTTATGTAGGGTTAAAGGGGAACTACTAAATGTTTCTTGCAGTCTATTCCTCAGCTGGCTACAGCTGAGCAGTGAGAGTGAGAGCCATCTGTATCACTTCATTTGAACGGTAAAGTGCTTTGAGATCTTTGCGAGATGAAAAGCATTTCATACCCTCAAAGTGTTTCATTAACTTCTAAAATAATGTCTGCTCCTAATCTGAGTGAAAGAACTTGGAGATTTCTATTATGCACTATAGCTCTGAAGCAAGAGAAGATGCAGGTAATGAAAGGTGAGCCTGGGCCACCAAGCCCAGCACCAGATCCAAAGTTGTACAATGCCTGTGCCTCTCCAGGTTCACATTTATGCTTTTGTTTGTTTCTGGATAATTTTTAATTAAATTGGAGGTTTTTTATGAGTTGGTTCCAACCCGTTTCTGAAGCCACTGCTGTTATGAATGAGCAGAAAACACTTTTGGCACTTACTTTTCTTTTTCTATTTCATCGTTTTCTTTTTTCTTTTTCTTTTTTTTTTTTTTTTTAATGGGCCCAAGTATCTACAAAGGAGGAAGCAGTCAAAATTAAACCTATCATCCAAAGGAATTACAAATGAGGAAATTTGTAGTATTCTAATATGAAATAAGGCCTTCAAAATGGTAATGTCTCATTTTTGAATGAACTAAAGCATGTAGTTAAAGGAAGTATATAAGCAGATTTGATTTAGTGGAGAGCAGTTAGCTGGGATGATAGCAGTTTTGCCCCAGCAGAATGCATCAGCTGGCACCACAAGGGACACAGTGACTGCAGGGACAGGCTACTGACCTGCCTGTGCCTGCGGCCCCTCTCTGCCGCTGGCTGCTCTGTGCTTTGGTGTCTGCTTAAAACTCTGCTCATTGCTTCAATTTTTCCCTGGCTGGTGAGTCTCAGGGAAGTGCTGGAGAGTTTCTAGAATTGAATCAATAGTTGCCGTTGCTGCTTTCTGCCAAGACTTTAACCTTTTTTTAAGCAGTTGTGCACAACGTTAATGAGTCTCCACAAATAGAAGTCTGTATTAAACTGGCACTGGAGTTTGTGCCCTGGAGTTTGTTCAGACACTAAATGCAGCTGAAGGGAAACTTTGAGTTTTATTCTAAAATGTTAAGTACCCAGTTTCCTCTCTTCTTCAGCAGGTGTCACAGCAAGTAATACCTCCTAAATGACCATTAGTTTGAGTTAGAGGCATTTAGTGTTATGACTCACCATTACAAGCTGTATCTTGATAATTCCTACCTCATCTTCCCTTCCATTCTGAGGCCAGCTGATGGATGCAGTGATATGGGTCTGAGTGAAATGCTGAAAGCAGCTCTCTCAGCATGCCATGAGCTCTACAGGAGTTAGCCTTTTATCTACCAGGCAAGCTAAACTAATAGGTCACATACATATTTACTGTAATGTACACACACTTCATATATATGAACTTGCTATGTTCAGTATCCTAGTCTTTATGGTATTTGTGAGAATAGGCTCGTTACTGAGCAAGGTGCCTAATATGATGCTTTCCTTTGAGCATTCTTCATATAAAACGTTTGTTGTTTTATAAGAACTTACACCTTAAGTCTTGAATAGCATTTCAAGCCTTTCTTGCCACCTTATTATAGCTTTGTTTACTTCACAGACAGAATATGCAAATACTCGCAACATGTCTTTACAATGAAATAAGAAATTACCAGAATTTTATCTCTGGTTTTCTCCTCTGCTCTCTCCTAGACAAAATCTACCCTCAAATAATTTGTCTCATCTGGTTGGTATACGCTGGGCTGACAAAGTAAAACTATTGAGATCAGAAATAATTATGAAAGTTTAAGGGAAATCTGAAATGTGCATGTTCTCTGGAAGAAAGACAAAGCACACTTTCCAGATCACTGACACAAGTTAGCATATTCCATATAGGTTTTGTTAAGAGATATATTTAAGAAAAAGAACCCTTCATCTTGTCAATTTGATGGAAGGAATCAGGATTAAAGTCTGAAAGTGGGGCACAAGACAGGGATGTGGATTACTAAATGCAGAACAATTTAAAAGACTTTGCAGGATGGAAAAACAAAATTTGACAGGCCTGATCCTCTGTTGCCCTCTGACTTCTGAAGGCATGCGTGGTTGTGTGGAAAGTGCCACAACAGTACTGAAAGGCCAGGCTCTGCTGGGTGAAGTGAACTGGAGTAAATGTTTCCAAGGGTAGAGCAGAGGGAGGTATTGGTTTTCCAGCCTTGGGGTGGAAGGATAAGCTTCTGCTTCCATGGACCAGTTAGACTTGTTCAGTACTGCCTCCATGCATACTGGGGTCCCTCTGACAGGAAGCTGACAGCTCTTGGCTTCTCCCACTTCTCTAGCAAAATGAGGGGGAAGGAACAAGATAATCCTGAAAGCAGAGGTGCTGTAGGGATTCCGTTGCTCTGCATTGTGCCAGCAGGGACTGGAGCTGCTGAAGACAGAGCCAGCATGTTTGCCATCAACCTTGGAACTTGGTCTATATGATTGGGACCCATCTAGTAGATGGCTTTCCTCAGTAATTGGCACATACAGCACACCTTGTAGAAAAGGTATCGGGCTGGGAGATGGGGCTGGAGAGCCAGGGTGACCTTCAAATGCCTGATTTCTGGCTGCTGAGAGGACCCCCTGAATGAGCCCGGGCTTCTCTTATTTGCCAGGCTGGGCCTGAGCTGAGTAGCAGCTCTGTCCTGTGTCTTTTGGGAATGTCTGTATGTGTACCTTTGTGCAGAGAGCAGTGGTCTTGCAGTGGTTTGAGTGATTGCTGAGTGTGTTCCACACCACTAGCTGGGTGAAGAGCAAGTGTTGCCTTCATTTCTTCCAAGGACACAGGAGACTTTTGAGTTTGTGGAAACACAGGATCATAAAACCATCAGTGTAAAACAGGACAGTTTAATTTTCTGAAACACAACTAGATAGAGGTTAAATTATGGTCCATTTATTCTCTCGCCACCTAACTCCCAGTATTTTAAAATATCTCTAGGTGACATAAAAGTGGGTCTACACTTTCAGTAAAATATTGATACAATTCTTCATTTTATGCTGTTTCAAGATTTCCACATCAACAGCTTGGGTTGGGTTTTTTTTGTAGCGTAAACAGCAGACTAAAGTAGAGGTTGGATTTGTTACATAAGACTTATTCCAAGTGAAGAGGATTTGGCAGTGGTATGTGTTTGAACTTACTTGTTTTTAAAATATTTTTTTACTTTGCACCTCCTCTGATGTTAAGCTGCCAAATAGCACAGTCCGGGCTATTTCACTGGTTCTGGGAAAGACAGTAAAGAGTCCCCTGAGGACTGTTAGAGGTTAGATCTCTTCCCCCAGATTTTGATTTGCTGAATTCTACTTGTACAGAAGGCAAGAACTTTACCACACTTGGCAGACAACGGTATTTTCATTAACAGCTCAAAATAAGCAGTTATCTTATAACACTGATAAATGACTGCCTTCTGGGAAAGGAGCGTGTATTATTTAAGAGGCATTACCTGAACTGAATTATAAGGTGGGTAAGAACACCTCTCCTTTCGTATGAGCAGAACAGAATGGGATGCTGCATCTCAAGTTTGCTGTGTGGGATTTATACTGCAAAGGGCTCACCTTCGCTATAGCGTGTTACAATAATCGCGATAATACTTCCATGCTTCTTGCAAACTGTTGTAAGGAGTACGCATGGGAAGGGAAAAGGATGTGCATAGTAATGTTTTTACTGTGTGTTTATTATTTTGTATATTTAGAAGTATGATTTTTTTTTTAAGAAGCTCAACAAAGAAAGCTGTTGCAAGAGAAATTGCAAACAGAACTGCATTTTGATAATTTTCTCAAAGCAATCAGCATACCAGTTCCAGGTTAAGCTTCACTTTGGTGTGATGTTGGCATAGGGTCACATCTCAGTCCAAATACAGGTTTGGAACTTGCCCACAGTTCAGAGGCAGTTGGACCTGAAATTTGCTTTTCATCACTCCTCAATATTTACATTGGAGCTATACCAGCAATAGACCATGGCTAGCAGAGAGGCAGGACCCACCACTGGTCTGACTCCATGTGGCTGTTGCTAGATCTGAGCATAAAGAGCACTAACATTTAAAATTAACTCTGAAATTTGTCCTGCCCTGCTGGTAGCAGACGTTGACCAAAACCAAAATTCTAGACTCTGGTAAAATTCAGATCTACATCTCAATCGTGTGCTGAGATTGGCTATGGAATCAGGTTTAGACTGCTCTTACTTTTGTGCCATGTTCTAGATACATATTTTTTAATGAGGTTATGACTTGGCAACCAGTGCTATCTGACAGTCTATATGAGAATGGGATTTGAAGCTTTTTCATTCTTTTGTTTACAAGAGCAGTTATTCTTCTTTAATAAAATAAAAGGTTCAATATTGCTTCTGGCTTCACCTGTTACAGATATTGAGACACAGCAGGTTAGTAAAACACTCTGGGAAAAGATGGGGTTATTGAATTTCATGGCTGCACATTTACCTAGTTTTCTGTCTCTGAGGTCACTGGTGATGCATAAAAATGGGGTCTGTCAGGCACTCTTTCTCCTGCTCTAACACATCCTTTGTTTTGTGGGGGCTTTTTCTGACTTTGCTAAAGAATTAGTCATCCAGTTGATAAAGTTGATTTAAAAGCTTAGACCTTCCCAGCAGAGTATTCAGCTTCTCCAATGCACAAAACCCTCTTATATTCTGTCATTAAATATCTTGGAGTATTATTAGCCAGAGTAGGATGATGGTCTTTGTGGTCTGGACAAAACCCAGATCTGACATCCAAAATTCTTCAAGGAATTCAAACAGTTAAAATGTTTTCTTTTTGTATTTTGCCCTACAGAGAGCTTTGTTATCAGCAGAGGGAAACATAGTCCTTGTGCAGTACTAGTCCCTGATTCTGAGAGCTTACACATATGATTAGATGTCAGTGGAGCAGCTTGTATATAAATTTAAGCAAGAAATTGTTACAGGACTGGAACTATTGTGAATAAGATGAATAGCACCCCTGGGATCTTTTGATGAAAGGTGTTGTTATCTGTATTGCTCATATCAGATACACTGCTTTTACATGAATGCTGTGGTTGTAGTCAATGTATTTTCTAATGTTTGTGGAAAAAAAAAATACTAAACCTGGATGGCCTGAAAAGGGGATCAACATATCACAGGCACTGCATGTAGATTCCTCCCTAGCACAGCTGGCTGACAGGTATTTCATGGAGTTAAAGGTCATAAGTTCTTTTGTGTGTCAGGCTACAGTTTGCACATAAATCAAGTATCTTTGATGTCTGTATTCACACACACCACTTAAGTTCCACCCACCAACTGCTGCAGAGCTCAGAATTAGCTGGCTAGCTAAAACCACACAACCTGATTTTCCTTTTGTGCTGCCCACCACCACTGGCTGTTATTAGATTCTGACAGAATTGTCCAAATGTTGATAAGCAGCGACTGATTTGTGGCCAGAGCAGGAACTCTGTGAAGTGGATAGGCTTGAACAAGGTACTCTAAATTAAAAAGCATCTACTGCTTTCCTTGGGAGGTAGTGCAAAAATAACAATTTGTTTTGCATTACAGAGATAGAAGGAAGAGCTGCTTGCAGCTCTTTTCTCATTGGAACATTCAAACTTATCATCCTTCTGAGAGCCTCATTTGCCTCAACCTGTGATCCCTGTTATATTCTGTGGACTGAACATCACAATCAGTAAGCTCACCAACATGGGCCTAAACTTCTCAACATTTCTTGAAAAGCATCTCAGAGTCCCAGAGTTCTTTCCTTTATGGTAGTTGTGTTAGAAAAGTGCCATTTCTTGAAAGGCTGAAGTCCTGAGCTTGCTCAGGATTGCATGTTTTGCATTTTATTTCAGTTGAATCAGGACTTCACTCAAATTGGTCTACACATGTGGTCTCTTTGTACCTCATTTTCCCTGCAAACTAACTGAAGTACCCACCACCTGAATGATGTAGGGAGTGTCTTCTTTCTGGAGCCTATGTTGCATATTGTACAGATCTGTCTGGTTTCCTCCTTATTCATACTCAGACACCAACTAGTTGCCTACTAGTTGACTCAGTAGTTGTATACAGGACTAAAGAGAAGCTGCATTTAGCGTGAGCTAGAAAGAGCAGTGGTTGGGTGCCACCAATTTCTAGATGATGAACTCAGCTAGAGACTGAGGGCTGGATGCACGTCTCGGAGCTAATGGTCTACGCTCTCACATAGTCAAGGGATTAAAATAGCTATTTCTACGGCATAACCCATCTGTGCTTGTTCAATTTCTACCTTGGGAGGAGAAAAAACTAGAAATGCTTATTTCTCTCCTTGACTGAAAAGGGAGCCTGGCCAAAGAGTTCAGATACAGATACTTGTTTTGTAAACCTGTAATTTGGATAGACAAATCCCAACTCATGTGTGGTGAGCAGGAATAAAGCCCCTTCTATCAGTCAGTGTCAATTTTTAAAATGTTCTTGATTTTTTTTTTCCCTTCTTGCATTCATGGTAGAGTATCATGATGTCTCAATATTGGGCCACAGTGGCAAGTGGATAAACAGTGCCAAATCTCATAACCCTACAAACTTGAACAATTTTATGGACAGACATCTATGTAATTGTATTAAAAATAGTTACTATTATACATGTTAATGACCTAGCTTTTTTTAATCTACCCTCTAGTATGACTGTCTCTATATAACTGAAACAGTAAACTCTAGGAACTTTATCTGTGGTCTTGGTGTGGGATATGTCAGAGTTTGGTGCTATGAACTTGGCGTACTTGTTATGCATCTCAGTGAAAGCCAACAAAATACCTTTGGATCTAAGAAAAAAAAATATCTTTGTAGTGCAATAAGCTCTGTTTATAAAAGTGTGTTGGGATAGTTTTAACGGCAACAATTTTAAAAAACATTCTGAAGTAAAAAAAACCCAACTTCCCACCTCCATGCACTGTATTTTAAGGGTCAAAAGTGAACTCGGAGAGAGCAAAAGTCTGTCTTTGTGCTGCACTGCAGTGGGTACGTGTTCTCATTAGAAGGAAAAGTGATCCACACAAAGTAGGATGTCAACTTAACAACTTACCTCTTTCTCACATACTCTTCTTTGAACAGAGAATGGGTGTAGGCTTTTTTTATTGTCAAAGTCTGTCAGAATCATAGTTTATGAGAAACTTCATGCAAGTCTAAAACCTATTTGAGCCTTTTCTTGTTGCTGATACTTATGCAAGGCAGGTTTCTTCACTTATTTAATCTCCACTTTCTACCAGTAGTGACTGGCTTCATTTTTTTCTTCAGCTGTTTGGTTTTGTTGCCTCTGGTATTGCAGGGTTTTGGTGGGGGTTTTTTGTTTGGTTAGTTGGTTGGTTTTGGGTTGTGGGGCTTGTTTGGTTTTGGTTTTTTTTCTGAAGGTCACACAAAGGATAGCTCAGCAATCTGAAAAAACAACATACTTATCTCGCCTTCCCCTTCAGACACTGAATGAATAAGAGTAAATCCATAAAGACAATTAATTCTGGCACCTAATGACGTGTCAGGACCAGACATACTACATACCTGGTAAAGCAACAGCCACAATAAAATGCAGGCGATGGGTCTCAAGAAATTAAGATTATTTTAACGCTCTTGTTGCAGAATATCTCAAAATAGTAATTGGGACCAGTAAAAAAAAAGTCTCCTTTTTATCAGGAAAATGAAAACTGAGTTCATTGCATAGTCTCATGACTCCTATTGAGAGCTTAATAAAGATTCCCTTTGCTGTTGGATCTTGCTATAAATAAGCAGATGGCCATGATTTAGGTTCCAAATTGTTGGTTTTGCATGCAAAATGTCTTTGGATACCAGGAGGAAAGGTTGAATAGCTTTAAGTTAAACTAGAAAAGAATGCTGTATTTAAAAAAAAAAAAAAAAAGAAAGAAAAAAAAAAAGATGGAAGCAAGAGCAATAATACCATCAGTATGAAAAGCCTCAAAGCCTGAAGTTATGGCAATGTTTTAAAGCCAAGCGAGAGAATACATTAAGATTACTGAAATACGGTAAATTGGAAAATCGGTGGAGTCTTGCTGATTTATAGCAACAGAGTTTTGCTATGATTTTATTTTCAAGTTAAGACTAGTGCTTTGTGTTGTAACACAATCCCTTTTTTCCCCCTCCTCTTTTACAGCACCTAAAAACATGTATAGTTGGAAAAACTCGGGACAGTGATGCTCAACTGATTGACTTCAACCCTGAGCAGAAGTATCTACACTAGATGGGCTTCATGGTAACGAAAAACTCACTTTAGAATCAAGCCTTTTGCTTCTCTGGGTTAATGGTTTCTAGTGTAGACATCTCCTAGATTCTTTTACTTCCAGATACTGTGTTTTCTAGAAGCATTCGATATGCAGTATTTGAGAGAAGCATAGATAACAGCACATGGAGCATTTGCCCTGGAGCTCTAGCTAGCCTTCTTGCTATGGTGTAAACCCAGCAGCTGCACCATGAACAGTCAGTGCCTCTCTCAAACCATTTCAATAAGGACTTGGATTTTCCACTCTCTGTGTGATGCCAAAAGAGCAGACTGGTTCTCCTGGTTCCAGGAAGCTCTGATCCAGAGCCTTTCCTGGGCAACTGCCAGGTTTTCTTACAGACTCTTTAGTCAACAAAACTATTACATATAAATGCTCTTGGTGAAAGCTGCCCACAGAAAAACACAGCGCTGGCTGGCACCTGCTGCTCTGGGGTCACTCAGGCAAAAGACAGCAGCTCCTGTGCTGTAGGCAAAGTCTCCTTGTTGGCGTTCATGGGAGCTGCAGCTCCAGCTCTTTGTATTCGTGGCAGAGGTTGCATTACACTGCTTGTTATGAGGAGCTCTTTGGACTCCTTCCTCTTTCAGGATTCATATCATACCAACCTGACCTACCTGTTGTATCCTAATAGCAACTATTCCTCTCAGTACTGCTCTTGTATCTTCTCAGACATAATACTAAACTTCAATGTGTTGACTTCAGGTACCATTAAGACCATCAGGAAGGTCAGTTTGTAAACTAAATCCAACAATGCACTGGCGATAGCTTCATTTCTAGCCTCATGGAAAGCCTCTTTGTCTGTTGGAGGGAAAGTCCTGTATGTATTGGGTGAACACTGAGGGCTGAGCAGGAGTGAGCTCATTGCCCCATTCAGTTGCACTGGGAGGATAAACTGACCTTCCAAGAGGGACAAGACAGGGGAAGGCAGCCCCCCGACTGGAACAGGGTAACTCTGCCCCAACATCCCTCTGCACTCTGTGGCTAAATACCACATGTTGTTGTAGAGGAAGGTTGCTTGTAGCAGCTTATGTTCTAGGACAGAGGTTAAAACTACTTTGCCTGCCAAAACGTCCTCCCCAGTATAAGCCTTGTGACTTCTTCAAAAGGGATGGTGTTCCCTACAGCTGCTGTTTTCATTTGGGTAGTTAAATTCCAAATGAAAATAAACTACTGGAGGGGAGCAGAAAAGCTGGAGTTTGTCCAGGTAAATATCGGCATGTGATAATTGCAAGTGAGCTTCTGGTTCCTTCTCTGGGAATAGTTCACAAATTTCATGTGCAGGCTTTGCCTTACCCACAGCTTAAATGCAGCTGTCTCAGGGGAAATATGGAGGTTATTTAATAGTGCCCAGCAATGACACAAAACAACTTAGGGCAGGAAGAGAAGAGCACCATATTAAATTAAACCTGTGCAAAGCAAAATTTAGGAAGACAAAATGTAATTACCCAACTTGGACTGCGGCCAAGGCACTGATGCTAACACCGTTATTAAAAAAATAAATAAATAAATAAATAGCTGGGGGTTGGAAATGCCATAAGAGGCATCAAAATCGCAAAGAGATTATGAGACCTTGCTTTCAGCCTCTCTTCTGAAAGACGGCACCTGAAGTACCACAGTGCCCATTAGCACTATGCCACAGTATTGATTCAGTACCTACAAAGAAGGAAGGCCACCTACTGAAAATATGCATAATTAAAGCTAAAAAATGAGCTGCTTTCGTTGTGAAATAGGGAGCTCTCATAGCAGTGTTTCCCTATGAATACGCTATTGAGGAAAAAATAGTTTGTACTTCACCTCCAAGGAATTTTGCAAAGGTCAACCACTAGAGACAGTTGAATGCATTATTTAGTGACCTGACCATTTTATTACTGAATATTTCATTGGGTTTGTTTTTACAATCGACTATTTCTGTTCATGCCAAAAGGAAGTATCACTAAATCCCCATTTTTACTGTGGTAGACAGTGAGACAGACACAGACAAAGGAAGCAGATATAACCAGTTGTCCTTGATTTTTAGCAGCTTCTAATTCCTTTGGGTTTCTTTGGTAACTCCTACCTTCGAGTGAGTTTCTCAGTGTTACTCTAGAAGACTCTACTAGAAATCAGGATCCTTGTTGCTGCCCAAATAAAATTCAGTAGCTTCCTGCAGAATTACTCCATATTACACCATGAGGTCCTGAAAATGCAGCATCAAGTACTTACAAGGTTCCTTGGGCATACAGGAATAGGGAAAGAATGAGTTGAAGGCAGAAGTGCTCTGGTGGAAGCATGATGTTTGCATCTCCTGTGCAAACAAGAGACAGGCAGACTGGAAGTGACTCATATGTTTTTCATGGTTATGATTTTAGCCACAGAACCAGATTCAACCTGGATGTAGTCTTCTATCTTTTACAGAATGGGTGTGTCTTCCTGAAGGAAAATCCTGAGATTTCACCTTGATTAGAAGTTCCATAGTTGATGCACAAATCCTTTGAGACCTTAGGTCTTGTGTTGTGCACAAGTTCCTTCTGGGCTAAAATTCAGTAAACCTGTAAAAGATGGTTACCCAAATGTACTTTTGACATATTGTGGTGTTTTGCTGAAAGAGTAGATCAAGAGTGTTAGGAAAACAGATCTGTTTTATAAAACAGATGCAAAAGGTATAGGTAGCCTCTGTAAAAGTCACATGTTGGAATTTATTTCATGTTTAAAAATATGGGCACTATGTATCTCAATTTTTTCCATGTTTATTTTTTACTAGGATATCTCAACTTTCATGGGTGCATGCTAAATTATTTGTAAGATCCAAATTGCAGAGCAGATCTTGCCTTTTACGAATAAATACTATTAAGCATTTATCTTATCTTATGTGGAGTCTTCACGGGCAGCAGCTTCTAATGCTTTTCTATACAATAGGCCCTTCAGAGCCTGTGTATTCACCAGTAGGATTTTACAGGTATCTGTAGTAAGTTGGAACATTTTAGATTAATGAATTACATAGCAGCATTATTATGTGGAGATTGTATTTGCTCCACAGTTATAGCTGGAACTTACTTTCCATCATAAACCAAATAAACACAGCCACCTTTATATAATCAAAAAAAGCTCTTTCTAATTCCAAGTTATGTCTGAGTGGTCTCTAGTTAAAACCTTTTTGCCAAATTTTAATGATTTCTGGTGAAGTGCTTTTCAAGAGATAGGACTCAGAAATCATTTCTGTTTTTAAATGCTCTTCAAATGTTTTTTTCCTCATATCTTAATCTAAAATGGAGTTCTAAGAACTTCAGTGGGGTTGACTTAAAGAGGTTCATTTTGGAACAACTCTGAAAGAAGATTAGGCCATCAAATGACTCTGAGAACTCTGTGTTGTTGGTGAAGGAAGGCTGGCATCCTTTCACAGAATCACAGAATGATGGGGATTGGAAGGGACCTCGAAAGATCACCTAGTCCAATCCCCCTGCCGGAGCAGGAACCTAAACGAAATTACACAGGAAGGCGTCCAGGCGGGTCTTGAATGTCTCCAGAGAAGGAGACTAAATGTCCTTTGGGACATGCTAAGATGTAAATAATTACTACAGCTGAAAATACACAGAAGACATTTTCCAGACTCCTGTTTCTGAGGATGGGCATCTGATAGGCAATGCTATTAAACACAGTCTCCTCATCATCATTCCTCACTACCAAGGCAAAACTTTTACCCCCAGTAGTCTTGAAGAAGAGTAAAAAGTTGTAGGACTCGGGACAGGAGAATAAGGGTCTCTGTCTTTCCTAGGCCTTATCTTATATGCAGAAGTCTACAGTGAGTTGAAAGTATTTCAGAACATAACAAATACAGCCAGCATACACCTACAATGCCTGAGGAGAAAATTCTGCAATTAAAAGTGGATTTTTGCACACACAGATTTGCATGGGTCCTGCATAAGCAGACACTGTTAAGAACTCTTCTTTGAACAACCAGTGCAAGTTTTCAGTGTTTATGACTTATATGGGTGAAAGGTTTCTCTCTCTGCAAGACAGTGATTTCTCGACTTTTAGTAGCTCTCAATTTGATTACTGTTGAGTACTTTTCAGAGTCCTTACCTATGCTGTTTCCGTGAGAAGAAACATAAACTTTTAATCAATCTTGCTCTACATGCAGTTTTCCTTTATTAATGATAAAATGCTAGAATGCCTTTCTTTTCATCATATAGTAATTGCACTAATTCCAGCCCTCTTACCGATCATAGTGCAAACCTCAAAGATGTACTTTAAATTTCTTATTAGACAAACAGCATACTGCATGTAGTCTTCATTAAGATCCCATATGCTACCAATTATGCAAGCATCATTAAACAATGAGTGAATACATCTACATTTGTAACTCTCCTTGGCCAATACCATGCAATTACAGCTTATGTATAAAAACAAAAATAATTATCTGTTTACTGTAGCATCACCATCAGTACTGGAGACATGCATGTGCAAAGTGAGTCAAGATCCATTTTGCATGTGGAGCTTGGATGCGCGGGGAGGGGTTTTCTGACAGCTAAAGACAAAAAGGAAGCATTGGTTCATAGCTGAGTTGGGATAACTTAGTTGGCTTGTCATCCATAGTGGGGAACCATCCCAGTCCTCCACAGTGCCTCTGCTATGGAGCTATTCTGCCATGCCTGAAAAGGATGTGGTAAGCTGCACAGCTATTAGGCTTCTTCATCCTGCGTTAGCACATGAAGGGTTGCTAATCCCAAATGATCCTTGTCCTCGTTTCAGCGCAAAGTTGTTGTACAGCAGGTTCCATCAAAGACATCCCAGAGGGACGGAGCTTTGAACCATCACCATCCACTCATGCTGGTATGTGGGGCAGCCGCAACGTGGCCCCTGAACTGCTGAAGCAATACTTTTACAAAGCTCCTATTGAAAAGATGGTGACAAGTAATGATCTAAAATTGGCGTACTGGGATTGCGGTAGAGGATTTTTCACCTTTTTTTTTTTTTTAAATCAAGTTCTTTCACAAAAGTACTCGATGTAAAAATTCCACATTTTAATGAACAGGTACGTCATGGAAAAGAAGATAAATGAGGGTACAGCCATTTTCATACTTATGAATAGTTGGGTTGTTTTTAAATGTAACTTTATTTTGTGATTAATCTCAAAATATTTTTTGATAATATATCTACCTATGCCATGGAAATATTTAGAAATTTTTAACTTTTAAATTAGAGATCATCTAGACTCAATGTCCCTTTTTCTTAGTATGTTTGGGTCTGAAATAGCTTTCAACAAAAGTGAAAAACCTAGGCTGAAGCTTATGAGAATGAAGGCAGGAAGTGTTTTCTATTGACAATCATTCAGAAGAGATCAGACATACCACCCCTCAGCTTCTTGATGAAATGTGCCAAACCCTTGGAGAACACCCTTCCATCGGAAAGGGTGTTACAGTACCATCTCTTTACTTATCCTCACTATTCTCATCATCAGCTCAGGATTACCAAGGTTACTCCATACACAAAAAATAACCCTGAGTCAGCTAAAATCCTCACTCCCGTAAAGAGGAAAACACTAGCTTTTATCTGAGGCTTGGGATTTTGCTATTACTATGGATTTAATATATCACACTTTCAGATACTGTGGTGATTGGGGGAAGGTGGGGGGGGCAGGAAGAGGCTAGATACTAGGTAGTATCCAGACCAGTATTTTATCCATTTTTTTTCAGTCTGTCATAAGAGTGTTACAGCAAGATAATAGTACTGACTTCAGCTCAACCCGCTGCAGTGTATCAGAGAATTAGAGCCAGTGGCCTTCTCATGGAAGTTGTATCAGCTGTAGTTAAATACTCCAATATTCAACATAAGAAGAAAACCCTCCTAGTCTATTTTTGATATTTTTTTTCTTTTTATAACTAGCAAAAATATAAAGGTCTTTTGTCATCTTATTTTCCCAAAATGAATGATTCTAAAGAAAGCATCCATTTACTGCTTGCTCTTTAACTGGATGTTATTCCTAAGTGCTGTGCAATCATTAAGCAAGTTTTAATTTAACAAGTGTGCTGCTCTTAGCACATTTTTACTTGTGTAGTAGTAAATTAACTATAACAGTTTATAACTGTTCTCCATCTTTCAGCAATAAGTGAAACTACCCATAAATATCTTTAAAACTAAACCAAGGTGTTTTTATGGAGCTTGCTTACCACTCATTCTCATTTATGATCACAGGTGAAACAACATGCATTTCAAATAAAAGATTATTTTTTCATGCTGAGATTCAAAATTCTAGTTCATTTGCTTTCTGGTTCCTGGGAAGGAAACTGCACCACCTGAGGTATGTCTCACCTGGTCACCTCCAGTAGATGAGCAATGCTTTGTTAATGGGGATGGGAACACTTCAGCAGCCTAAGTGAATTTGTGGATCAGTGAGGCATCGCTGCATTTTCAAAGTTATTTCCTTCAGTGTCTTATAGTTTCACGCATTTATATTACAAATTTTGCTTTGGTAGTAATCAGCAGCTGGTTTCTGAATGACTATAATGCTAAGGGCCAAATCCCAGAAACACAGTAACCAAACCTAGAGCCTGATATTCAGAGGAGCTCTCACCTTTTTCATCTGCAGCCTGCTGAGTTCTTATGTTAACCCAGACCTTTATGCTTGTGTCTAAAAGGGAGATACTCCTGAAAGACAGCCCTTATATGACACCTCCCCGATTGCTGTGTATACAGATAGGGAATAACCATGGTTAATTAGAATAGCTACTGAAGTAATTTCTTTAGAGCAATGATGATATTTAACTTGAATATTGTTTTTGCCAGGGCTTTACCCTGATCCTTTAAGATTGTGTACTTCAAAGAAAAAAAAAATTGATCTGGCACTTACATTTATGCTAGGCTGACATTGTTGATTTGCTGCCAAAGATGCATATCACAGAGGCAACAGCTGAGGGATCTCAGACATTGAAACCTTGGTGCTAGCCTTGTAAGAAATCACTTCAATGGTGACATGGAATATCTCTGGTCATTTTGTCCTTAAAGAAATGGCATCCTAAGTGAAGTTAAATCAGAGCTTTCTCATATAGGCACATGACCCTTCAGAATCAAATCAATGCCATCAGCTTGTTTTACATTTAACAGCCTGAAGCAAAGTCTTACAGAATGAAAATTTGGGTTATAAAAAGCCTGGTCTGGCCTGACCCTCTTATTGTCCACAGTGTATCACAGAACTCTTCATATAGCCTATCCTTCCTCTGAAGTTTTCTATATTGCTGGTTTGGGGGGGGGGGGGTAAAATGACATGAAAAATAACTATTATTCTCCTGCCCTCAACAAAAAGAACTTGTGTTTGCATTTTCATGTAGTTAAATTTGCATTTGAAAACTGCTTAACCATAATGGCCCCTTCTCAGTATTCTCACTCAGAAATGTTGTTCTGATTTTTTTGCATCTCTTTCTCTCACAGTTCATGGGGATTTTGGTCTCTAGCAGAAACCAGCAGAGAACAAACCAGCTAAAGAGGCTAGTGGAATTTGAGTTGCATAGGGATGTTTAATTATGCATAAAGTGTCTACTCCTTTTTTTCTAATAAGTCCATATGTGCTTTTAAATATACAGAATGATGGCATTAGACAGATAATAATCCTTGATTTCTCTCAGTAGCCTTAACTGAACTGTGAGAGAGAATTGCTCCTCTGGAAGCAAACTGCCTATTTTAGCTTGGCAAAAGGAAATAATATTCATCCAGTCAGGCAACTGCAGGAGCAGGACAGAACAGGAATTTGACCAATATTTTCAACAGTACTATTTTTTAAAATGTAGAAACTTCCTTTTGTTTATATGCATCATGAAAATAATGTTTCTAATGTGGAATTTGGGAATTTTTTTTTGAGGGAAGGAGTTTGGGACGTGGCCCACTGTCACTAGAAAAGACAATAAATATTGCTGTATTTAGAACCTGGATTTCTGTCTTATTTGTACGTACAACAGTTCTACTGAGTCCACTCTTTTTCTTGAGGATTTATTTTTGTCAATACATTTTAGCTAGATTTTTATTATTTCAGTTCTTATGGTATTCTGAAAACTGAGAGAAATATTTGTAGTGCGCCTTATTTTTTCAAATTTAAACATTTTTCATTTGTAAACAGTACTCATCAGAGTCTGTAGAGAAAGGCATATGTGAGCAAGTCTGATACAAGTTATTTTATTCCTTCATATCCATAAACTAATCTTGTTCTTAGTTCAGCTGACATCCCTGTTTATTGTCTTGCCCCAGTGTATTAAGCTATGACCAGATTTTCAGTGTGAAGACCTCAAGGAAACAGGGAATGGTCAACAGAGGCTTGATCTATGTGTATTATGTTTAAGTAGCTGTGCTTAAAGTTTAAAAAGGGCAGGTTCTTTAAGATAGGATAATGCCCATGTTATGGGCAAACTTCCCTCAGTAGTGATGCTTGTTTTACAATATTTTGAGACCATGTGTTTCCCCTCTCAGTCTTTTCCTTGAGAGATGTCAGAGTGTGCTGGAAGCAGATAGCCAAGAGTAATTACAAGTGTCCTGGTGATAGCCTGTGTCATGACTCTGATTGTAAAAATATTTGAAATTTTCATCAGATAGGTAACACTAAAAGCAAGCTGGATAAATTATGAAAAGAAAAATGGAAAGTGGCTGAGTTGCTTAAAACCCTAACTAAAAGGAGAAAAAAAAAGTGCATCAAAGAAGCCTAAAAAGCAAATGTTTGCCATTTTTTTCATCAAATATTAACTGGATCCTGAGGGTTTTTCATTATCCAGATGAAAATATTTGGCTTATTTATCAGAGTGCAGAGGCTTACATTGAAATGATAGTCTTGTATGCAATCATCATGGACTGGTATACATCAGAAACATTGAAACTGGTGAACTGATTGAAGCCTTACATTTGGCTGTGATCCTAGAAGCCCTGGTAGCACGTATTCAACCCTTCATGCTGTGTCTCTGCAGCACTTCATTGAGAACAGGGCCTTTGACTGTAAACTCATTTTGCCAGGGTCTTTGATTCCTTGTCTGCACCATGTGGCTGCTATCAGTTTACAAATAAAGAAAAATTAAAATTGCTTTATGAACTGTTATTATTATAACAGAGTTCTGCTATTAGCTAGGTCTAAATGTTTTCATATATTCCACACCCTTGCAGCCCTTTGAGATTTTTAACTGTTGTTTTCTTCTACATTAATAATTTCCTTGTGTAATTGTTCCCAAGAGAATGAGCTGAAAGAATTATGAATTAATTTGCATCTTTTAATGTACTAATAAACTTCCCAAGAAGAACATTTTCATTCCATCCAGGTGGAAACCAATCACTTTAAATCAAAGCTTACTAAATTTCAAAGAGGTTTTGGGGTTTGGTTGGTAGTTTGTGGTTTTGTTTTTTGTTCAAGAATAGTGCCCTGCATGTTAAAAGTAATTAGAAAGCACGAACAGCAATTTTAGAAAAAGCACAGGGTCATTTTTTGCTGTAGTATAGAGTTCACAGGCATTTAGGAAAATTAGTATTTGTTATATTTAACCAAAATGAAGAGCAATTTCTGGGACGTTGAGAGGTCTCATTCTGTCAATGTAGATTTCACCCTTTCCTTGAAAAATACTTTTAAACTGGTTTAGCTTTTTCTTATAATCTGATGTAATAAGTAATTCATGCTATAGACTCTAAAACATGGAGCAAGAAAAATAAATGTCCTTTTATGTACAATTTATTTAAAAAAAATTCCGTGAACAAAATGTTATGTCTTATGTATTCATTTATAACTGTACAATGTCAGGTCCTTTTTCACCAAAGTACTTATCTTCATGTATCTCAGAGCACTTGAGTAACCCAAGCACCACTCCTGAGTAACTAAAGCAACAACTCTGAGCATGTGCTTTAAGTTAAATATATTAGAGTGCTGTTCCAAGTAGTACCATAGTTATTCACAAACAAGCAATTTACTCAACTGGGGATTTGACATCCAAGTTTATATACCTTGATGTATTTTAACCTTGGTTAAATTCAGGAATAGAGAAGTAAAATGCATAATTAATGGAAAATATAAGACATGATATCAACTTCTGAGTTCTGAAGTTTATTCTAGTACTTGATAAAGTTTTAGCATTAACATTTGGAAGGGCAAAAAGATTTGTTTATATGGCTATAGACTGTCTAGGCAAGAAAGAATCCCACAGTATGTTTTGAAAGAAAATGCATTATAGTATCAAAATCCCTGTTTAACATCTGAAAAAAGTAAGCAGATTTCTTGTTAAAAAAATAAAGGGAGGGATTGCAACTGCCTTTAACCAAGAGTTGATTTTGCAAGTGGTATGGGAGAGGGAACAGATGAGGGAAGGGACCCATGAAGGCTGGGGAGAAAGCAAGGATAAAACCTAGCAGGCTTGGAAGCAGACAGGAGAGTGTTAGAATAGTGACCAAGGGGAAGCCTGGGGGAATGTCAGAAGTAGCAAGAAAAGGCTTTGGCACTTGCAATGACCAGGGAAAGACCCACAGTAAGTAAGAGGAAATAGCTATGCTAGGTAAAACAAGGGAGTCCTGCTATGAAGGCTGTAGCAAGGGCAGCTGTGCCTCTCCCCCAAGGAAACATATGCAGATTAGAGACAGGAGTTCATCAGGATTATTGATATGGCCATAGGGAATCCAACCTAAAAAATGTTAAATACAACCTGGGTGACACTTCTTCTCAGATAATACAAAAACAAAGTAGTTTCTACAAAATAGGGCCTAAATATGAATGATGAAAAAATCAGATGCAGAAATTTCCCAGTAGATCTGCCTATTTAGATTCCACGCCCCCCCCACCCCCCTCCCGCTTTGGATCTGAAGAGTGAAATCTTCTTTATCACCCAGCTTGATATGATGCTCCTTTCTTTAGTATGGCCAAGAAGGAAAACATTGCATTGACTGGAAAAAACCCAACAGAACCTGTTCCTCCCATAAAGCTATTTTATGACTTGCATGTTTCAATAAATTCTACCTGGAAGACTTTTTCCTTAGTAAGTGTGAAGTTTGCAGAGTACTTGCAGAGCAAACTTGTATGTGTACTCATAGCATCATTTTTCACAAAAAGTACTGACTGACAGGCAGAGCACCTCTAGCAGTATGAAAATGCACATTTAAAACAAAGCTGCTATTTTTTGTTCTTTGAGATGTATTGTTTTGTTTTCTAGGCTGTTTCAGAGGTTGCAAACAGATATATTGCTTGTTTTCTATTCTTAAATGGGTTTTTTTACACAAATGTATATATTTCATTTTTTAAATGTCTACAGTCACTATAGAAGGCTACTTTTGCTGTGCTGAAAGCACCATTTTTTACACACACAAAAATCCAGCCATCTCTTAAACAACCCAGAAGACATTACTTTATGCCAGAAGTACCTGCCATAATGTGTTCATTTTATTTCAGCAAGATAGATAAAACATGAAATTCCTTATAGCAGATGCTTGTTAATGACAGTGCGTAGGGAACTTCCTCACAACCACACACAAACTTCCCCAATTACAGATACAATATTACTACATCGAAGTTAGTTTTGCTTAATGTAAATATACATGCAAGTCCTCAAAATATACAAGCTGCAGTCCAAATTTCAATACAATGCTTTTTAAAACTTAACAAGGTACAAACTTTGCAAGAGAAATAAGTGAAGACACTAACCTCAGTGTCAGCACAGTTCAGAACCACTGTAATGAAGCAACTGTCTGAAATGTTTCAAGATGTGGCTGAATAAACCAAGACCCCAAAAATTCTCACACCTTTAGAAAATATTGATGCTGCTTCCCTTTTGGCACATCCCAGCCTGTTCTTGCTGCTCAGATTCCTGCATAGAAGGAGCTATATCCAAATACTTTATTCTTCCATAGTAAAGTAATATTATGTTTAATGCCACCTTTTTTCTTGTCAGGCTTTGAGAAAGACATCAGTATTGTCTACCCAAATTCCCTCTGCACTGCACTGTTTTATAGTATCTAATCTAAAATAAGAACATGATGCTTAATGAATATGTGTTTGTCACATGAAGAGCACGAACAAAATCCAAAAGTCCCCTGTAATCTGCTGGGAGAGGTATCTGGAGTGCTAGAGTCAGCATAGCCAGGAAACCCTCAAAATATTTTTCTTCAGCTCTAATTGAAAAACTTCAACAGCGAAGTTTACCCTAAGGAGAAATTGTGCTAACCGACGATTTCTTTATTTTCTGCCAATGAACACAGCCGTGTGAACAACTGACAGAGATGTCTTTTTCTACAGGAGGATGCCAGCTGCAGAGTTAAAAGCTCAAGCATCAAAATGACACTGACCCTATTTATTAACACAATAACAGGATGCTTGTGGCTCAAGCAGCTTTCCAGGATCACACTGGGCTAAACATAAGGTTTTTTTCCTGTCCCATTTCAGGTGGCTGGCATGGCAGAGCACACGGCTGAAATATGTCACGTATCTCCTGGAAGATGACTGCATTGCTTGCAATCCTCACTTTCATTGCAAGACAACAAAATCCCTTAAGAAACCATTTATCTGTAAGAACAGACTGACTTTATTGTTTGAAAATATATGAAGTTTCTCATACAAGACTTGAGAAGGGGAGCTTGGACTAGTCTCCTTGGGAATCAGGCAGTCAGATCAGCTTTCCCCCTTGGGCACGGCAGCCAGAGACCACCGTCCCTTATGCCCTGGCAGCAGCTATTTATGGGAAATTTCACTCCTGGGAATAGCAAGGCTGGGAAGCAGGCAAAGGGCTGCTCCCTCACCTGCCTCCTGCCCTGCTGCCTGCCATGCCAACTCCACATATCCCTTTGGGATACTCAATTCCCTTCACAGTGGTGTTTTCTGATATTGCAAAATTTCAAATTAGACATTTACTCCTTAGTATCAAACTGTGCTTGATCCTGCCTAGAGAACTGTAAGATTTCCAGCAAATGCAAAACATGTTGTAGGTGAAAACACGGCCTACTGAAATTAAAATTGTAGGAAAATTTTACGTCAGTACAAGTTTTCTTGTTTACACTTTTGATTTCTGAGGAATTGTTCACCTGTTTGCAAAAAACAGTATATTTGTGTTTTTACTCTTTTGGTAATTTTGTTTCTTTGGAAATACCATCCTTTTTTTTTACACACTGCCTAGAGAAAATGTTTACTGTTTTCCAAACACCTCCTATTGGTGTATATCAGTCCTGGAAAACTAGAAGTGCTTCCCAACCTTCAGGAATCATTGTTATGTTAATAACTTAATAGACTCATAGAACAGCTGAGGTTGGCAGGAACCTCTGGAGATCAACTAGGCCAAACCCTCCACACAAGCAGGTTGCTCAGGACTGTGTCCAGTCAGCTTTTGACAGTCTCCATATATGCAGACTCCACAATGCTCTGAGCAACCTGTCCCACTGTTTAATCACCCTTATAGTGAAAAAAATAAAAAAATCTTATGTTCAAACAAAATGTCTTGTATTTCAGTTTGTGCCCATTGCCTCTTGTCCTGTCACTAGAAATCACTGAGAAGAATCTGGTTCCTTCTCCTTTACTCTGTGCCATCAGGTATTTATACATAATGATAACATCCCCCAAGCCCTCTCTTCTCCAGTTGAACACTCCCACCTCTCAGCCTGTCCTCATGTGAAAGATGCTCAAGTCACTTAATCACCTCTGTGGCCCTTTGCTGGACTCCCTTCAGTATGCCTGTATCTTTCTTGTGCTGGGGAGCCCAACACTGGACACGGTACTCCAGGTGTGGCCTCGCTAGTCCCGAACAGAGGGAAAGGATCACCTCCCTCCACTTAGCAGCCCATGATACTGCTGGTTGACTTTGCTGCAGGGGCACATTGGAGGTTCACGTTCAGCTTGTGTCCACCAGGACCCCCAGGAGCTTTTCTGCCAATCTACTTTCCAGCTGGGCGGCCCCAGCCTGTGCTGGTGGCTGGGGTTGTTCCTCCCCAGGTGTAGGGCTTTGCACTCCCTTTTGTTGAACTGTGTGACATTCCCGTTTGCCCCATTCTCCAGCCAATCACTGTCCCTCTGGATGGTAGCACAACCGTCTGGTGTATCACCCACCCCTCCCAGTTTTGTATCCTTTGCAAACCCAAGGGTGCACTCTGTCCCATCACCCGGGTAATTAACAAAGATGCTACACAGCACTAGTCCCAGATCCAGGTGTTGGACACATAGTGCATTTGAACACAGTTCCAGGACCCCACTAGTGACCAGTTGCCAGCCCGATGTAACCCCATTTACTATAACCCTTTGAGTCCGACCTGTCAGCCAATTGCTAACCCAGTTATCTGACAGTGGTACCAACAGATAGGATCCAAGCTGCTGGTTTTAACTCAAAAACTCTTAGATGGTTTAAGACTTGCTTACATAAGAGGCCACTGTTTTCCCATTCATGCACCAATTCTACTACCTAGAGCGTTTACATGTGTTGACCACCTAGTAGAAAAGGAGTATCTGGTAGCAAGTTTCTGTCAAAAAGCCTCAAGAGCTGAATTTGCTGCAGTGTGGGCCTGGTGTGGATTTGGGTTGCTTTTGGCAAAACTATCAATTTAAGAAACAATTTAGGGCAGAGCTGGATTGAGGAACTTATTTGAAACCCCTAGGAGTTTTGGTTTGGTTCTTTTTTACATGATTACATGTTGTAGTAAAAGAGATGTTTGATTTCCTGCATAAATTATGACTATTAATAACTGAAGATAAATTTCAATATTTATTATTATAATGAATCCTTTAGTACCTAACAGAGTGTTACAAACTCTGAAATAAACACCAGAAGTCTCTAAATAAATAACATATTTGTGGCCTGAAACTGGCATTTTTTCTTCTGTTGTAAGAGACTGCACAGTAATAGACTTCAAAGCTCTGGATTTTCATTTATTTCAAAGGAAAGCAAACAACTGTCAGAGTAAGTAAGAATCAGACCTTGAATCCCATTAGGTTTGGCCCCCTCTGATGGAATTTCTACCCTTCTGTCGTGTGTTCTTCTGCTTCATTATTCTCATTCGAATTCTTCTTCAAGGTCCTACGTGCTGATGCACTTTTAGACCTCTCCCACATCTGATCTCTCTTATCTCACTTCCATTTTGCAAACTTGCAGCATATTTCCTTTCTTATAGTTAAAACAAGGAGGCTCCAAGATACAGAAAGGCTCATCTCACAATGCTCAAAAGCATATCCGTAACTCTCATTCTATTTCTGTACTTATTTCTATATTCAACACCTTTTTAATTTGTCTTTGATCCTGCTCGAGGCTCTCACAGTCTGTTTTATTTGGCTGTGAAGAAACATGCCCATATGTAGCATTAAGGCTGAAAGAAACCTCAGAGCTGTAGCTAGAGTCGGGGCTGGAAAGGGGCTGCTAAAAGAGTTCTCCTGTGAAGAATATCTGTTTCTCCATAGTGTCTGGCTCATTGCTTGAACTAGGGTTAGGATTAGCATTCAGAGAACAAGAAAGCCTGATATGCAGCTGGAATGGGGCTGGAAAAGTAGAAATAGAGCTGCCAAAATAATTCTTCTCAAAGTAATACTAAGGCTCTGGACTGAGCCATTTTACAAGGCTTTGGCTCAGCCTAGGTTTAGGATTGGGGCTGGTGGAAAGGAAAAGCCAAAGCTCCAGCTGGAGTTGAGCTTCCAAAGAAAATGAAGGGCTGCAAAAAGAATATCCCCCTGAGGAACTGATAGTCCAGGGAAGTGCTGTGGTGTCTTTCCTAGGGGTCAGCTTAGGGTTAAGAATTAAGCTTGGAAAAAAAACCTCAGAGCTCCAGTTGGAGTGAGGCTGGAAAGAAGCTGCCAATACAGAATTAGTTTAGCCAAAAGGTGGATGTTTAGCCCCTGGAAGAGCTGGCATGCCCTTGCAAGGCTCTGCCCAGGGCAAGGCTAGGATTAGGGCTAGAAGCATCCATTTCTGTTATTTATGTACAGAATGCTGTATTCTGTGCTTAACTGGCATGCGTGCACATGCCTTAAAGCAGGTAATATATCCACATGAAAGAGATGTATAACTCCAAAAAGAAGTTAAAGGGGGAGAATTACCTCCCATTTCAGACTAGAGGCTTTGCCACAAGGGAAGGAAATGGAATGGTCTTGAATTTCTTGACGCTCTGAGAAGAGCAAGACACAAATTCACACCTGCTGAGTAACACCAGTGACAAAAAGGCCATGAGCCGGGCTAAGGCACAGAGACAGGCCAGAGCCACTGGCAGCAGCCTGGCCCGATTTTGGCCGCTGCCAGTGGACCATCGCAGTCCAGCCCCCGTAGCTGCACCCGGCGCAGCCCAGATGGCTGCACTCGCTGCCAAACCTCTCCTCCTGCCCTTGTAAACTCTGTCAGCAAACGAGCGGCTGGCAAAACGGAGGCGGAACGCGCACAGAACGAGATGGGCTGTGACGCTCCTCGGGGATCAACGCGTCAACTGCGGAGGCCGCGCTCGGGTGTTCCCGCACAGCTCGTGCCACCTGCTGGCAAGCGGG
>NW_010312846.1:0-25613 GCF_000700745.2 Antrostomus carolinensis
AATAAAATAAAATAAAATAAAATAAAATTCAGACATTAGGCATTTGCTAACTTTCTAGCTTAGTTACTAGCAGCAGTGTTCCAGTGTTTAAAGTATGTGAATGTGTATGTAACCTCAGAATTTGGGACCTGCACAGCTCTCTAATGGCATGTCACTTTGCAAACAGTTAATTTGTTCTGGGCTTTACTATGCCATGCCAAAAAAAAAAAAACGGATATTACTCCTCCATGGCCTTCTTCATCACGCTGCTGGGAATCTTTGCTGAAATAAGTAGAGGACTTCAAAAATATATAATGATAGAGAAAACTTATTATTTTAACTGAACACAGAAATAAGATTTAGAAAAACAGAAGGCAAGTTTACCACCCAGGAGAAAGTCAGAAAGTCAGCGGAGTCCTTCTGAAGTTTTCCTTAATATTCATTTGTCCCCTTACTCTGCTGTACATAGCTAAGAAATAGGAAAAGCAAAGCTCTGTAGTCTTGTTGTTTTAGTTTGGTTTTGGTTGGATTTTTTAGCCTGCCATACCATCCTGTATCTTTTGGAGAAAATAATTTCAAAGCCAAAGTGTGGTCCTTTATCTACTTCTGATACTTTGAAGCACTGACCTAAATAAATTAAAAATAGAATAAATTTAGATGTTATAAAATAAGCTATTATTACTGTAATCTCATATATACAAAAAAAGATTCCCATATGTATTTCTAAGACAATCTAAAGCTCTAAAATTACTATAGAATATTATCTTGTTCAGAAAATTAGAGAGATATATAGAATCATAGAATCATAGAATGGTCTGGGTTGGAAGGGACCTTAAAAATCACCTAGTTCCAACCCCACTGCCATCAGCAGGGACACCTTCCACTAGACCAGGTTGCTCAAAGCCTCATCCAGCCTGGCCTTAAACACTTCCAGGGAGGGGGAATCCACAACTTCTCTGGGCAACCTGTTCCAGTGTCTGACCACTCTCACAGTGAAGAACTTCTTCCTAATATCTAATCTAAACCTAACCTCTTTCAGCTTAAAGCCATTTCCCCTTGTTTTGTCATTAACTGCCCTTATGAAAAGTCCTTCCCCAACTTTCTTGTAGGCCCCCTTCAGGTATTGGAAGGCCACTATAAGATATGTCAAGTTAAGTGTCCTGTGGCAAAAATTTCTTTATTTATCTGATTCTGAAAGAATAAGACTACCCGAAAAAGCAAATATAGACATCAGAAAATATTCATAGTAGCTGACTACTATTAAGTATAATATTAACAATTAAGGACACAAACAGGTTTTTTTGGGGGTTTTTTGTTTGGTTTTTTTTTTTTTAGGAAAACTGATGCTCTGAAGAGAACTGATGTCATTCTGTTAAAGAGTAGAGGATAATCAGGCTAACATCCCACTTGGTAGTAAGCCACTTAGAGATGTCAACAAATATATTTATCTTGTTATGGAAATTGCCTTGAGCAACTGTGACCCTGAGATATAGAGAACAATCTCTCTGGACTAAGCTGCTTTTAGAGATCCAGGAATCATCTACACACCAGCACATCTAAGTGAAGAGTTAGTAAAGACATATTGGACAAGCTTCTTGAGTATTTAGTAGTATAGCTTTAAAAGACAGATACTGAAGAATAGAGATAAACAACAGCTGCTGGTTTTGGAGACGGATACTAAAATGCTCTAAGCAGAATAAATAGAAATACATTGTGCCATTCTGTCTGTGCATTCGAGATGAGAAAAAAACCCTTAACATTCCAGAAGTCCCTGCTTCTGGAGGAGCAACATAAAAATACCTACAGTTCAGCACAGCTCAAATTTGTCAATAATTGCCAACACAATTGGCAATTGTTTACATGAGGAATTGCTTTTTAAATGTATATATTCTCCGGATGGAACAAAAGGAAACTATACTTATGCTACAAGTTGGAAAAGAATGACAAAGTAAAAATAATAGAAAGGGACAGAGAGAAAGAGAAAGAGGGTTACAAAAAGGAGTACTATTGCATGCTTGCTTTAATAGCAGACAGAAGTTTATCTCTGTCCTCTGTGTTCAATCCATATGTTTTTGCAAAAGCCAGATGACGAACTGCATTTGTTTTCTTTTGTTCTGTTCCACTAGTCTGGCATATTTAGTAGTCACAGTAAGAAAACACGAATCCTCCAGAGAATGACAGGAGCCATTCAAATGATTGTATTTGGAAACTTACAGAATCAACAAAAGAAACCAACCAACCAATCCACCTCCCCACCCCCTCCCCGCTTAAAACATGATCAACAATAATAATTTAATTGAGATAATTCAGAATAAAATATTTAAGCTAAACTAATGGAATATCTTTTTCAGGTTTTATTATGGTAGATTTTAGAATGTCAAGATTTTCAGACTTTCTTGAACAACCAGTAAAATAACAAAATTATTTTATAAAATTCTGTAAATCAAATTAAGAACTCTGTAAAACTTTATTTTTTTATTTTATTTTCGGTTTTTATGGTAAGAAAAATCAGTTATAAATACAATGCTTTATATTCTTTCCATAATTCAAGCTTACAAAACAAACCAAAAATCGGCAATTGCTACTGAAAGCAGTCATTAACATATTCCAAACTAACAAGTATCTTACCATTCCTAAGGCCAAGAAACCTAAAAAATATTATTCTTATTGGATATGATTATTTTTTCTGTAAGTGATTTACAAGTGTCCTTTACGCCTTTATATCCTTTAAGTAAACTAGTATGGAATAAAATTTCAAATAAGATAAGTATAATTTATTTTCAAGGTACAAAATGGAAGCCAAGTGTTCAATCTTTATTATGCTTTTGCTTTCTTTAATCTCACTAAGGAAATATCATATGGTCTCTTTGCACACAGAAAATGGTATATGTGTCTCTATCCTTTGATGATTTGTATCGAACTGGCAGATAAGCAGGTACCATTTCTGTATACATAAAGGTTGTACGGACCAACATCAATCAAAACCTAAAACCTCAAAAAATGGCTCTGAAAAATAAGTGTGTGTGGAGTGTGTTAATGTTGCTGGTTTTTTTCTGTCCTTAAAGGAATCTCTTAGAAAACAATTTTTAAAAATTATGTATCCAAAAAGATCTATAGAATAGTTTCTTCTCTGTACACAAAAACTCAGAAAAGTATGTCAATGTGGAAATATTTAGACAAAAAAAGAAGGTTCTTTCTTTGACAAATAACAAAGAAAAAAGAGAAACAGTGTTTCAGAACCAAAGTATTATACAGGTTGAAAAAAAGCAAAGCTTTCTTTACAAAGGTTGGTACATAAAAAATGAAGAATATGTAATTTTGTGAATTTTTTTAAATTTCCCATATTTAAAGGCTGACAAATTTCCTTTGACATAGTGAAGAATGAGGATAAGAAAATTACATTGAACTACTTATTTTTTTTTAAGATTCTAGCCTGCTAATAATTACAGTGATGCCAATATTAATAAACAGTCAGGCTGACTTTCTCTCTTGGAAAGAATAGACTGAGTGCTAAAATATATTTAAATCACTTTAATAATGTATAAGCCTAATCCAGGTCTTTATAGCATTTAGGCACAATGGTCTCAGAGGACCTACAGTGCAAAAAAAGCTTATCAATGTTTAACAGGCCTCAGTACAATGTTGAATATAGGATTAGAAAGGAACAGGAACACACATCACAAGATGCTTAGGGTTTCTGTCCACCAGCGGCTAAATTTATCTGTAATTGGTGTATATGGAACAAAATAGAAACACAAAACATGTTTATTCTCATCCTTTTTCCTTCTATCTTCTCTTTAACCAAAAAGAAAATTTTATCTAGAAATTATTTCATTCTTTAGTTATTTATTTCAGTAATATGGGTGTCAGGCAAGAGCGGACAATGGCAGAACAGCTGATCAATTCTTTCTTTAGGGAAAAAAAAAGTAGCTTTACAATTTGCCACTATTTAGGCTTGATTTCAAAGTAGCATTTATTAAAGGTTCCATTGGCAGTATAGCTGTACAGCACAATGCAAAAGATGATGACTTTTACAGCTAAGAATATATTTTCAAAAGATATAGGACTCTTGAAGGTATTAATAAAGCTGAATGAAGCTATTTGCTCAGAGACGTAAAAAAAAGCTTGTAAAGTAGTTTTTGATTTATTTGCATCACTTTCTAAATGTTCTGTGTTACGTTGTCTTGCCCCTAGCTGTGCAAAAACTAAGTTTTATTTTTGCATTTGAAATTGAAAAACAAAATTATGTTTCTTTCTTTAAATACATCCAGCCTATGTCGATTTTTCCAAATGCAGGTATACATGTTCGGTATTTGAAGCTCACAAAGGATATACTCACAAAGTTGAAAGAGTTAAAGAAGTAAAAAGTTTGAATTTACAGCAGAATTATTTAAAATTAAATTATATCTGGAGGGCAAAATGATAATAAAATAGATTTCTGAACACAAGAGGGGACTGAAGTTCCAGGAAATTTGCTTAATTCTCCTAATATACATACTATTTCTCTTCAGGCTTCATACAGTTTCCACTTTTGGCAGGAGACAAAAGTGTTGCCATTGCTATAAAAAGCATTTCTACCATGTTTCAGACTTGACCCTAAGGAGGGAATACTATAGATCATATTAATTAATCTTCCTAACTTTTTAGGCTAGTTTTGAAAACTTCATCGACCTGTGACATTTGAGTATAATTAGTTGAATCTCCAGGCTTTGGATCAATAGTTTGAATTGCCATGCCTTTAAGGTTCTTTAAATCATTGTCTTAAAATGCCATAAAAACTCTGAAGTTCTTGGTGAATAATTTATCCAAAGTAACTTCAGCAAGTCACTGTATAGTAAGTCTCATTGATCCTGACAGCTTTGCGTGAGACATATTTTGACATGGCTGAACTGTCCTAAAAGACATCTCAAAATCATGAAGGTTTCTTTTTCCCACTTTTCTTCCCTGTTTGAGAAAGAGATGATGCTTGACATAATCTGTGTTAGCTTAAATTTTTAATGGGAAACTTTTCACGTATTCCATTTTGAATAGTTTAAGACAGAAATTCTGTGTTAAAGGAAAAAAATAAACATTTCTTCTACTAATGCAATTAAATATCTTAGAGAGAAGAAACTTAGGAAGTACATCACCAGTGCTTATCCTTTTATCTTTTCAAAGTTATTGTGATGGATTACAATTGCCAAACTGAAAAACTATTTAGAAAAAAACTCATTTCACAAAATAAATATTTAAGATTTCACTTAACATTCTCCTTTTTCAATCTTTTCTTGGGTGATTCCACTGGTTAGTTGTTTAGCAAGTATAACTGTTGGATAAAATTTAATTCCAATTTGAGAAGTCTCTCAAAAGGGTTTCTAATTATTTTATTTAAGCTTAGGAATAATGGACATGTTTGGTTATTATGTTTGCTTGCAGGCCAGAGGAACAGGCAAGAACATGGTTACATTTTCAGGGTTCCTGCCTTTCTTCCATATCACTCTGTTTGTTTCATTTCTCCATCTTCATAAAAGTATATCATGTTAAAAAAAAAAAGAAAAAAAAGGCATATTGCTGTACTCCTTCTGAAAGCTTATGGAGCACCATTGATCCATAAATCATAACCCAACAAGCATTGCTCTACATAATTTGATGAAAGTAGCTCTTCCCCCTTTCCCCCCCCGTGAAGCCAGTACACTGCACTATTTATATGCATCTTTCACAATAGATCTTTCATCAGTCACTGCTGAACAATATTCCTGAGGTTTAATCCAAAACATAATCCTACCAAACTACTTGGAAACCCAATTATTATGCAAGCTCTGCAGGCCTTTCTCATTGCACAGACTATGACAGAGACCAGTGTCCCATTACAACCTGTAGGTGGAAGGGTAAGAAAGGAAGCTGAACTAGGGTTTAGATGCAAGCAAGGATAAAGTTTCAATTTACATGAAAATGGGGGAGTATGTTACCCTTAGCATCTTTTGACAATTTATTTCAAACTTTACAGAAAAATGCTGAGTGACCACCACTTCATTTCCAGGAAACAACAGAAATGCCCGTACTGTCTATGCAAACAAACAATGTTGAATGGCTACAGTGAGCTGTGCTGTGTTTAACTGGTATATCATTTGATTACAAGTTTTTAATAACTGCAGATATTCTGACCAAATACATTCATGAAGTATACAAATACGAGTCTCTTCCTCTCCCCTTTTCCTCTATGTTGTTCATCTTCTTAGATCAGGAACTTAACGGTTAGACTAAAGGTCTTTTAAAAACTTGAACATATGTAAAAATTAATATTAGTAATGACATTATATTGTCTGTACTTCTTTGTCTGCATATTACCTATGTACAGAGCCACTGGTGCAGTACAGAGGAGGCTTTATAGGGTGATTAAAGAAACAGGAAACACTGTTAAATGAAAGAAGGCTAATGATGTGGCTAGAAGACTAATGTGTGGCTAGCTTAGGCTACAAAAACAACAGGTAAAGATGGGTTGTGACATTTCCTTCTGGCAGGCAGTGGGAAGGTGAGAGGGTGAGAGAAAGGGAGGAGCAAAGAACAGGAAGCAAAAGCTGCTGTTTAAAGTAAAGGACCAGACTGGCACAAAAATAAATGAGTGCAAATATCCAGGAAGACAGGAATGTGCTTTGGGATGAGTCTTCTAAAAGGATAGGTAGATGACAAAACTAAGATGGAACTTTGCTAACTGGAAAAGATGTGATATCCCAGAGTTCAAAAAAATCTGACTTGATGACCCTGAATGTCCTCTTGTCCTGAAGAAGTAAGATTATCAGAGTGTCTCTTCTTTTAGATGCCAATAAAAAGCCTAAATACTGATTGTCCATATGCAGATTTAAGTATACTTACAGATTTATAAATAACAAGTTGTGGTGGGTTGACCCTGGCTAGAGGCCAGATGCCCACCAAAGCCCACCCTATCACTCCCCCTCCTCAACTGGGCAGGGGGAGAAAATAAGATGGAACACAAACAAACAAACTCATGGGTTGAGATAAAGGCAGCTTAATAGAAGCAAAGCAAAGCTGCTTGTGCATAAGCAAAAGAACAAAATATTTATTCTCTACTTCCCATCAGCAGGTGATGTCTGGCCACTTCCCAGGAAGCAGGGTTTTCAAATGCCTTGTGGTTGCCGGAGGACAAACAGAAGTAACGAATGCCCTACCACTCCGTTCCCCTTGCTTTTAGTTCTGAGTAGACGTCATATGGTATGGAATATCCCTTTGGTCCATTTGGGTCAGCCGCCCTGGCTGTGTCCCTTCCCAAGACCTTCCCCACCTCCAGCCTACAAGGGGGAAAACGGAGAGACAGCCTTGGTGCTGTGCTAGCACTGCTCACCAGTAACCAAAACACTGGGGTGTTATCAACACTCCTCAAGCCACCAATACAAAACACAGCACTCTGAGGGCTGCCACGGGGAAAATCAACTCCAGCCCAGCCAGACTCAATACACAAGTATACGTGAAACATTACAGTGGCAATTTCCTAATACAATTTGCTATCTTAAGCAGTTGGATCCTGCATGGCCAGATGTCATAAATAAAATACAACAGCAATACATTGTGTACTTGGATAACACACGCAGATGAAACAACAGTTTTTGTAAAAAAAGGCTCATGTACTTGAAGCTTGGTACTAAAACCTTTTCTGTTGTTTGAATTAGCAGTACTTACAGATATACATAATACTTCCTTTTATTTCTGTCATCCCTCTCCTCATTATTACCTTATTGTTTAGCACATTGTAAACTTTGACAGAGAAATCTTTTCTGAGGTTTGATTTTCAAGTGCACAATATGAACAAGATTAAGAAAAATCAATCAAGAAGATAGTCACTGAATTTTAGTCTAGTGCAAGAGTCCTAGCAGGTAGCAAAAAGAAGCTTCACTACTGAAACATCATTGAACTTTGGCTTCTGGGTATATATATTTGCTTCCTACATAACAGCACAGCTGATGATATAATAAGAAAGAGGGTTGTGAGAAAAAGTGTCTTAGTGCAAAGAACCCTCACAAATATATAAACATCCAATGCAACAATATAGGAAAAGTAAAACTTTGTCACTGCACTTGGAAGGATACAGAATAGTACTAATGCACATTTATAAATACTGGAAAAAGATAACCAATCCAATAACGCTAAATGCTCCCTCCTCCTGGGCCCTCAGAGAACTCACTGCTTCATCAGAATGCCTACAATGCTCTGCAGAACTGAGCAAAGTAAATATAAACCCTTCTGAACTAAGAATAGGGTGACCACTGAGCTCTGAAAAGGAAGACTAACATAAACTACAATAATCTATCTCCTTATCATTTGACAATCTCCCTTTCAGATGACCATCTAGTGAAAACTCAATGACTGTTGCACGCTGCTGAGTTAAAGGCGATAAAGGTCAAATTGTTAAGGAAGAAGAAGAAGAAACAAAATCCTAAAATCAGTGCAGTTCAGAACCAGGGGAAAAAAAAAAAAAAAAAAAAAAAAAAGGAATCCTGCATAAAATCAATGATGAACAAAATTAATTGGTTTTACTTGTTCCGGTAATGTCAATAATTATAATTTTACAAGAGCTTAATATTTTTTCTATTTTTTCTTAAAAAAACCCTGAGTACAGATATTGAAACTATGAGCATCTGAGATTCTATTAGTTAAATTTCTAAAGATTAAAACAAAGCCCGACACAGAAAACATGAACAATATTATTTAAAAAAATTCATAGTTTAAGACTAATATAGGATAATTAGATTAAAAATTACTAGTTTGTAATTTTTGGATAGCATTTTTTTTCATCCCTGTGGAAGAACAGCTTTCTCAAAAATGGCAGAAATGGAAAAGACAACTCAAAAACCTCATGGAAGCATTTGTACCTGATAAGCAAGATGGCAGGCAGACTTTTTGTAATAAAATGGTCTGAATATTTTTTTTTTTTTCATTAAAAATGAATGTTGGTTCTACATCACAAAGGTCTTCTCTCAAGAAACTGGCTCCTATAACTGGTTCAGCATTATCATTAATTACCTAGTTGATAGGACAGAGAACACCCTCAGTGAGTTTACAGATGATGCAAAACTGAGAATGGTTGCTGCACCTGATTGGTGTGCTGTTACTCAGGGGGACTTCAACAGACTGGAGAAACGGGCCAATAACAGCTTCATGAAGGTCAACAAAAGGAAATGCCAAGTCCTGACCATGAGGACGAATAATCTCAAGTCGTAGTATATGCCCCGTCTAGAAAGCTCCTTGTCAGGCAAGGATGTCCCAGTGAACACCAAACTGGAAACGAGCCAGCAGTGTTCCCTTGCGACAAAAGCGGCTAATTGTATCCTGGGCTGCATTAGGCTGAGTGTCAACAGCAGATTGAGGGAGGTGAACTTTCTTCTCTACTCAGCAACTGGCAAAACACACCCGGAGTGTTCAGTCCAGTGCTGTGCTCCCCAGTACAACAGAGACCTGTATGTACTGGAGTGAGTCCAGCGAAGGGATAAAAGGACTGGAACATCTCACACACAAGAAGAGGCTCAGAGAACTTGAATTGCTCAGCCTGGATAAGAGAAGGCTCAGGGGGATCATAAACACTTGATGGGAGGAGTGAAGAGGATGGAGCCAGACTGGTGTCCATTGACAAGGCAAGAGGCAATGGCCAAAAACTTAAACATAGGAAATTCCATTTAAACATACGAAAACACTTTTTTTGTGGTCAGGGTTGTCCAACATGGTCGCAGGTTGCCCAGAGAGGCCATGGTCTCCATCCTTGGAAATATTCAAAACTCAATGTGACATGGCCCTCAGCAACCTATTCTCCCTGACCCTTCTCTGAGCAGGGGGTTAGACCAGATTATCTCCAGAGCTGTCTTTCTGCCTCAGTCGATCTGTGAGACTGTGATTATGTGTTCTAATGAACAAGCTATACAACTCTTAAACTTCTTTTCAAGAGGACTAATGTATAAATTGCAATTTCTTCTTCCATGCTTCCCTCTCATTAAACTTGTCAGTGTGACAGATGATTTTAGATTGCTAACAACAAATCTCTACCTACCTAATGCAGACAGTACTGCGTGAGTCCAGATAACCAATTTTGCTAAACAGTGGCAGCCCCCCAGCCACTACACTCTTCCTGCTTTCCATGATAAAAATTAATTCTGATGGCTTATCTAGAAGAAAATGAAATTAATCTTTTCAATCCTCTTTTATTTATGCTTTGTATTTCAATATTTTGATGTTACATCCACAGTAGTCACTGGCAATGTATGTGCACGTAAAAGAGGGAATGCTCAGGTAGGCTCTAAGGGAGACTTATATGGGCATGAGTCTCATCTTTCTCAACAGTTTTAGTTTCCAGTGTAATACGAGCACATAATGAGTTACTGACCCTCTAATGAGTTGTAAGATAAAAAAGACTTTGGAAGAAGAAAACCTTTATATTTTTAGATTATTTTTTTTAAATATCTAAACAATTAAAATAGTTTTCAATTGATTCAGAGCTAGAGATAAGGGAGAGATATATGTACACATATATGTGTAAAATATATCAAAGTTATGGCAACATCCTGGAAATGAAATTTGGAATTTGAGCATCGCCACAGCTCTAAGAGTTGAGATTTTTCACTTAACATAATATTCTGGTTTTTTTGGTTTTTTGTTTTTTGTTTTTTTTTCCCTCTGAATACAGCATGATTAAGAAGCACTTTACTTAAGACTTAAGCCAGGTTGTTTTGTGTCCAACTGAATGATATGGGCAGCCAGGACGCTAGTCTTGAGAGTAGAGCTGTTATTCCCGGAGGAGGAGAACCTAGCTTGATCTGACCAGGGACTTCATGCTGACTTGGCAGAGGCAAAGTAGATTGCACACCTGGACATGGTCCAAGTCTCAGTTCAATGCAAATTGTCTTTTGCATGTACCTGTTAAAATAAAATCAGCTTATCCAACATTTGGAAACAGCTGTTGCAAGTGAATAGGTGAGGTATGGATGTCTGTCTTCTGCAATAAGCTCTAAAAACTGAGAAAGGGAAAGGACAACCTAGCCACTGTGTATGAGGCAAAAACAGAGACAAGTTGTGAGAAATCCAGGTTAGTCAAGACATGATGATTCCAACTAGTATGAAGCTGTTCATAAGTTTACCTGATTGAAGAACTGCTCACAGCTTGTCAGAACTTCAGAGCTCTGTAACAGAATTGAAATGAATATGTAGCAGCTTTTATTACACAGAAGCAAAAAATAATTGACATCGACCACCTGCTGAGAGAACACCAGCACTAATGTAATGAACTTCAATTTGTAGAAGATAAAAAATGCTTTGTCACAGTGATGAACAGATACTACTATACACTAGACTTTGGAAAGTGCCATGAAGAGCTGTAGTCCTTGAAAAGAGCGTAGAAAGAAAATGATGCTTCGTGATAGTTTCACTGAGCTTGTCACCCTGGCAGATAGGGTCTGTATGCTTCCTTATATGTCTAAATATGTTATTGTGAATATCCATAAATGCATAGTCTAAATATGTTATGCATATACACCTAAGTGTGTATACATATCAATACATATGCATACACTCATATAAGTGTGCATATACACACATATATTTTTATATTGACACACAAACTTATGTAGTCACAGTACATATTCATCCAAGAGGGCAAGATGGAAAGCACAATGAATGGTCATGAAGAATCACCAGAGTTCATCATTCTTAGAGAATCCTTGAAAAAGAACTAAAATATACATGAAAATATAAGAATTTTCAAAACAGATGAATACAGTTATGTGGAGCTTTGCAGAGTCTCCAAGTGCATGAGGAGTTCAAGCAATAAACATAAAAAGGGAAAAATAACACCAATGTTTGAAAAACTTGGTATGCCCTGATAAAAGAAGGAAGAATTGGGAGGAAGAATGCATTCTATAGAGCTCCCCAGAACCGCCAAGCAAATGCAAAACTAACAAACCTACAAATCATTCTGTGGAAGATATTTAAAGAGGTTAGTCTAGAGCATAAAAGGTTATGAAACTGTTTAAAGTAATTGCTTAAACCAATGGCAATTATAAGAGATAAAGTATTTCAATATTTGTCTACACAGGCCCATGGGCTGAATTCTTTAGAACTGTAGATGATGCTGATAAATATATGTATGTCCCAAGAGCACCACCTTTAAACGAAATAAGGATTTGACCTATTAATGCCAAAAATGTCTCACTGAGGATGAATACAGAGCACTATAGTTGTTATAAAGTCAGAGATTTTAGAAAACAATGGATTACAGTCTGTGTCCTTAACAGGGTATTGTCAAAAAAAGCATCCCTGCAGTTCTGACTGTGCACGAGCTGCTAAGAACAACCAGCATTCTGGTAAGCACTTCTAAAAAAGATTAGGACTAAAGCAGCATGACTAAATTTTATTTTTATTTTATTGTATGTCAGTGGGTTTTTTTTTCCTTCATCTGACGTTTTTTACTCTAGCTGTTCTGCTCTATGCATTGAAAAACTTCACAGCAGAGAACTCTTTACAGAAATTTCATACAGACAGATATGTTCTGTCCTTGAACACATGCAAGTGAGAGCAGAATTTGGATGTATTTCTTCACCAACAAGGAAATTTATACCATTTTTGGTATTCTGTGCATGCTATGTTGGTTAACAAGACTTTGAGTAAGTCTTTGACAGTTAGGCTACCTTTTGGTGCAAAATTGTGAACATTTATGCAAGTTGGATATGTTTTTCTTCTCTGCATTCTACATAGAAGAACCAAGTCCAGAGATTTCTGTCTTTGGTGGAAAGGAAACTGAAAACTAGAGAGCACAAAGATAAGGATAGTGAAATTACATTAGATAAGAATGCACTCTTAAAATAATAATTAACACAGAGTGCAATCAAAACCAAAGGTAGTCATCTCTTAGCATAAAGGGTTTTCTAAGAGAAAAAAATCACAGTTTAAAGTTGCATGAGCACTAATATTCTAAGCGACTCCATACAGATGATCAAGAAAGACGTACTTTACTTATGGGAGACTAGTATTGTCCTGCACAAGGATACCTAATTCTATATGGCAATGATATCTGGAAATGGCTTTTGTTCAAATGCCTATATTATCTAATACTTTAATTAATTGTCAGAATTAAAAATCTGTGATGTGGTAATTAGGTGAAAATCTATGTAGAAATAAACTGATAATTTCCATGAATCCACATAGCTTTAAGAAAGGGGTCAATAATCTCAGAAGTTCAACCCAGAAATGGGATGCTCCACCCTGCCCCTAAACTCTTTCATAAGTTGTTTTCAACCTTCATTATTATAACAATATAAAATATAATCAACTGCAGATTAATCTACAAGAGGTATGAAGATACTTTGCAGAGACTGGAATAACATGTTCTGAAATATATATATAAAATAAACAGTTGAATAGTCAGATGCAATAAAACAAAACAAAACAAAAACCTTGTTCAGGTACACATTACCTGAATTTTCTACTTCAGAAAGAAGGAAGGTATTCAGGTTTTGAAGTTATGTAAGTATTATATATGTGTATTTCTATTGTAAGAGTTACTGAGCTAATTGACTTAATAAAAAAATCTTTTATACTTACAAACATAACTCTTAAGTGTCTCATGTTGTTTTGAATGAAGACATGTTGCCATTTAAAGCTGGGACTACATACTGCACGGCACTCTCTCCTATTCTTTGTTCACACTTGATATTTAAAAGTAATAGTACCCATGTCAACCCCCTTTTCCTCCCACAAAATTTGCAATGTACCCGTTTGAAGTGTTGTCACATTGTGTATTACCCTCCCCCCTATTAAAAAATCCTCCCTCAAGCTCCTGTAATTCACTTCCAATCCATGGAAAAGAGTAAATTCGATCCTGGTGATTTAAAATTCAAACTAGCATGTTTTTGGAAAATGTATGCTAGCCAAGTCATGAGTCCTCCTATAGTTGGACAAAATTCAAAGGATTTCCTGAAGGAGTATCCTGATGTATGGTTTATAGGCAGTTAGATGAAGTGACATGATGGTCTCTTCTGGACTTAATTCCATAAGACTATGAATACTATAAAACAACTTAAAAAGTCAACAGAGGAGTCAAGATAGTTTCAAACACTTTGAATCTGATTTGTAGTACATCCCCAAACACATTCAACCTATCAATATATATTTAACTTTTCTGGTGGATCGATGTCTTTTCTGAAGCAGTATAAATAAAGGACAGTTGAGAATTTTGACTGAGAAAACCATGCTGCATTAGGTTGATCACTTGTCTCAGATCTTTAAACAGATGATCAATAGTGTGGTTAGTGGTTTTAACATATCTATCACACTACCTCTGTGAGTTAGAAAGATATAACTGTCCCCATTTTTTAGTTGGTAAGCATGTGCTAAATGATTTATTGAACACATAACAGAGATTCCCTGAAGATGAAGCAGGAAATTGAACGGTCCCAATTTTTATTTGTTTGTTGAAAATATTTTATAGACAAAGAACAATAATTATTTTCAGCTATTAGAATGGCACATTTAAATTAAAGAAATGGTGACAGGAATCTGCAATTGTAGCATGCAGTTGTGTGCTCCATTCCACACAGACATGGAAAATATTTATAACAATAATAATTGTAAAACTTTTTCTCATAACAAAGTTATGTGAAAACAGAAGAAACAACAAATTTGAATTCCAGAAAAAAAAGTCTTAATGAATGCTTGCAAAGCTTGCATTAATGGTATGAAATCCAGAATTATATAACTGCATAAGGTATAAAATGACTTACAGGTACAGTCAATTGGTTCTTTGATATACATTACCATATATTTTCAGCTGGAATTAAATTCTCACATACTATAGACAGGCAAGACTGTACATACACTGGATCATCTGCCATGTTATAAGAACTGCTATGCTGGTACAGACCTGTGATTAGTTCAGTACTGTGTCTTTAACACTGGCCAGGGCTACATGCATCAGAGAAAGATACAAACATACCCATGGTGGAAAATGATGGAGTAATCTGCCTCCTTAAAACATATCTTTGTGCTCTTGTCAGTTAAAGATTACCTTGTGCCCTGAAGATCAACGGTAATGACTTGAAGGATGAAAGATTTAAGCTTCTTGTTCCAAGTTGTAAAGTGTGAAAAATATAAAAAGAAATATACACTCCAAATGTGTTGTTACAAATATGCCTGCTACAGTATCTCTGAAACATATTATCTTCAACAGTACCAGAGAGAAAATACTAGATGAGATGGACTACTAATCTGATCTTGTCTGCTTTCTATTGCCTTTAAAATATGGACAATTATTTACTAACCTTTAGTTATTTTACTATATGATTTTACATTTATAAGGGTAGCCAGTGATGGCAAGGATTAATATTTTATAGTTGATTCTCTACTAGAAACTGGGATAAGATATGCCATGTTGATTTACTGACCATACTAAAATCTTGCTAATGGCAGAATTTTAAAAATTAATGGAAATACTTCTGGGGTTTTTTTTTTTTTTTTTTTTGTTTTTTTTTTAAATTCTGAAGCATATATTCAAACATTAAATGAAAAAGGAAAATTTTTATTAAATGAGTAATCAGACTGTTAAAAAATGTATCAAAAGGCACAGAAGCATAATGTGATAATACTTGATAGTATGAAAGATAAACCAATAATGAAAAGAACAAAATAATACTGATTTTTTAATGTTAACACTGAAGAGTTGCTGCCAGTAGTTAATAACTACCTAGACAAAAATCTTGTAGTTATAATGATGAAGAGTTCTAGGAAAATATTAGCTAAAGAGTAAAAAAAAACAAAACAAACAAACAAACAAACAAAAAACCTAAAAAAAAAACCCCTAAAGAGTGAAAAAATGAAACCAAAATGTTTAAGAATTATAAGGAAAGGAATAGAGAATAAAACAGTTCTCGTCCGCATATCCCCAAAAGGATAATAATACTTGAAAAGAAGAAGGGCAGCAAGGATTCTCAAAGACATGCAAGCACTTTCATACGAGAACTGACCTTTAAACCTCAGGCATGTAAGAGAAGTCTGTAAAATCATGGATGCAAAAAGCAGAAGATGAATAAGTAATGAGTGTTTACTGTTTGTCATAAAACAAAAATGGAATTAAATTACTGAAATAATCAGACTGGAAGTTCAAACCAGGAGATATCTAATCACTTTCATCATAGTTAAACTCTGTGCACACAGTTAAATTATTGTCTCAGTTTGCATAGGATCAAAACATTTCTCCTAATTCATAGGAGAAAAAAAACCCATAAAGAGTTATTCAAGAAAATAACAGGTCACTAGTGTACAGTATGAGTATACCTGAATAACATAATAATATGGTTGAACCTTGCCTCATCCCTGTCTGCCACAAACTGGTGTCAAATTAAGGTACTGAACCAGATGTAATTTTTTTCTGACCTGATAAGGCTTATCTCATATAATACTATAGACCTTTAAGCTACTGCAATGACATTTCCCAATCTCAGTTTCCAAGACTGCTTCTTGTATCTTGTCCTCCAGTAATGTATCATTATCCTTGCTTTATTTCCTTCTTCTTTTCTTAAGATATTACACTTAATTCAAACTTTAGGGCTGCCTCATTTTCAAATGTTACCATACATTTACTAATATATATACATATGGGGTTTTTATATATATATATGTATATATGAACACATATATGTGTATCAAATATACATATGTATTAATATATATACACACATATTGTGTAAAAAATACAGTGTGATACAACTTTATACAAATATATTTTTTCTTAGGATTTTCTGCTTGGTTTGAGGGACATTTTCCTATCATTATGAACCACTAGGCAGTTTAATGATAACAGGTGATATGGTTACAGAATTCAGTGCTGAACTGTAATGAGAAATTCATATCCTTATTATATCAACTACTGAAATTCCAAGCATCAGGAAAATAGCTGAGAAAAACAAAGTCTTCAGTCATAAGATAGTTTTTTATTCAGTTGCAAAACTTGACACTGATTTAAAGCAAAACATTTTCCCTTCTGGCAAAATATTACTGCTCCAAAATAACAAACATGCATGTCAAGGAGATTCTTTCAGCTTCCTGTAACAGAATTTGTCCTAAATTCTGACAAAATATGCAGCAGAGTTGTTTTATGACTTCCCAGTTTTATCATATAGTCATGTCTACATCTGATACTCTAGTTCAACATGCATTTTTCTGGTGCTTTTTTTTTATTTTTCTTCTTTTACATAATCTGTAGGTAGTATGAAAGAAAATATACTTATTCCATTGACTCCAGACTTCAAAACAAGCCAAAAAGTTTATTGTGAATTTTCCCCTTTCAGGTAGGAGTTCCCAGCCCATTTTTTAATTAGAAATAACATACAGCTTTAGTAAGATAATGCAAATATTTAATTTTCCTTGTTTCTCTGGTTTATGTTTTAAAATATATGTGTGTATTGGGTTTGCAAGGCAAGGTTTTGGTAGTAGTAGCAGGAGGGACATAGGGGTGGCTTCTGTGAGAAGCTTCCAGAAGCTTCACAGCCAATCACAGCCAATGCCAGCCGGTTCCAAGATGGACCTGCTGCTGGCCAAGGCAGTAACCCCTCTGTGATAACATAAAGAAGAAAAAAAAAGGGCAAGAGAAAAAAAGCTGCACACCTTGCAGTGATAGAGGCGAGTGAGAAGATGTGAGAGAAACAACCCTTGCAGACACCAAGGTCAGTGAAGAAGGAGGGGGAGGAGGTGCTCGAGGCACAAGAGCAGAAGACCATGGTGAGGCAGGCTGTCCCCCTGCAGTCCATGGAGGTCCATGGTGGAGCAGATGACCACCTGTAGCCTGTGGAGAACCCCACGCTGGAGCAGGTGGATGCCTGAAGGAGGCTGTGCCCCCATGGGAAGCCCACACTGGAGCAGGTTCCTGTCAGGACCTGTGACAGAGTGGAGAGAGGAGCCCACGCCGGAGCAGGTTTGCTGGCAGGACTTGTGACCCTGTGGGGGACCCGCGCTGGAGCAGTCTGTTCCTATAGGACTGCACCCCATGGAAAGGACCCATGCTAAAGCAGTTCGAGAAGAACTGTTGTTCATGGGAAGGACTCATGTTGTTCGTGGAGGACTGTCTCCCGTGAGAGGGAGCCCACGCTGGTGTGGGGGAAGGAGTCCTCCCCCTGAGGAGGAAGGAGCGGCAGAAAAAAACGTGTCATGAATTGACCGTAACCCCCATTCCCTGTCCCCCTGTGCTGCTGGGGGAAGGAGGTTGAAATCGGGAGAGAAGTTGAGCCCGGGAATAAGAGAGGGGCGGGGGAGTTGTTTTAAGATTTGGTTTTATTTCTCATTATCCTCTTGTCTGATTGGTAATACATTAAAATTTATTTTTTTTCCCCCAAGTCGAGTCTGTTTTGCCTGTGCCAGTAACTGGTGAGTGATCTCTCTCTGTCCTTATCTCGACCCATGAGTCTTTTGTTTTATTTTTCTCCCCCCTGCCCAGTTGAGGAGGGTGAGTGACAGAGTGGGCTTTGGTGGGCATCTGGCATCCAGCCAGGGTCAACCCACCACAATGTGGTACTTATGAAAGTTGCCTGACACATTGTTCTGGAGATTGTGTTTGAAGGTATGAGTTCAATGTGCTCTTTATCCTCTTTTTGATAAGCCAAAACATGCTGTTCATTATTTTTCTAACAATTTGAAGAAGCAGCAATATGTACTCATTTAAAAAGCCATCAGTGCAACCTTTTCATTACAGGCAGTGCAATTATAATCTTTAGAGAACCTATGTTTTCTGAAAATCTTCTCTATTCAGATGTTTATTATACATATACAAGTTAATGCTGTTCTTTTAATTTACATAAACACACAAGTATATGTGTCTTAGTCACTGTTAAATGATAATGATACTAAAAAATCTGAATGCACTTAAAGTTCTATGGAAACAAACCACTTGGCATTCCCAGGAAGATTCCATTCTCAAGTATGCTGAAGTGCAACCTAGAGCAGGCAAAACACGTACACATTCATAAGCACTTAGAAGAATATTTTCAGTTGAGACTTTAATTATGACCAAAACCCAAATGTGGAAAACTATGATGAGCAAAATGAACACAAATGAAGACTATTACTTGAATTCCATTTTGTTCATACTGGAACATAATGACACATAGGTAACACAAGAATATTTTGCAGATTTTATATTTTAAACTTAAACCTAGAACTTCTACATGGAACAAAGCAAAATTTTGGTCCAATAATGCAACCATGTAAAAGGTTTATTACATGCTCCATCCTACAATACTAATCAGTAACACTAGGAACATCCTATACTAGGAACAAAACCAGCCAGCTGAAAAAACCTAGCCAAGTTGAGTCTACACTTCAGTGTAAGATTTCTTCCCTGATTCTCCTCTTTCCATCTTATATCCACTTACATTCTCAGAGTACACCAATTAGTTCCAATTAAAAGCCTTTTAGAAATTCTTAAACATAGTTCAGCAGTGCAGCGCTGCCTGGCTCCCTCCAAGCGGCCACACTGGCCCCAGTCCAGCCCCACTGGCCACTCTGTGGCCTCTGGTCACCGCTACCTGTGCCTGGGTGAGCACCACTGAAAGAAGGGCTCCTGTGAAACTTCCCACGTATTCTGCTTGCCACTCCTTTCCTTGCTTTTGCCTTTGAATGCACCACTTCCTTGCAACTGCTTTTCAGTGGCACAGCACAAATGTTTTCTGTTTGTTTTCTTCTGTTTTTCTTCAGTCTTAAGGAAATTGAAAGCATAAAATTGGATGAGATTATAAAAAGTAACTTCCCCTGTTCTTATTGAGAATATGCAAGAACATATGAAGAGTCTACAGCAGGATTGGTTTTCCCAGTGGATATACACATGAAGTATTGCCAAAAATAAACAAAAAGTAAACCCACAAAACAACTATCAAGGAAAAAAGACTCCCCAGAACCCTCCTAAAGAGTTTTGTTTCTCAAAATGTTTATATTTATAAAATGGCTTCTATATTGCTGTTTTGTTTTGTTTATTTTCAAAAATAAATTTCAGAAGTCCATCTGTCTAGTTACTTGGATGGTCTCTTCCTGGCTTGCATTCAGCTAAACATCATTTTCCAAGGAAATTCATATTTCATTTCAACCTCAGTAAAGATTGACTGATGTTCTTTCCTCAACCCTGACAACCCAACATGACATCTAAGTGCCTGCTGCAGCAGAGGAAATGACCATTGTTTATTTGCCAGGTGGCCTGTGGCCTTCCAATTCTCTTTAACAGCTCCAACTTAGCACTGAGCTGTGCTCAAGCTGCACGTCATAAAAAGCTCTGTAAAAACTACTTTCAAATCTATCAAGTTCTTTTTCTTTGAGAAATATCAGTTATACCTTCGTGGACATAGTCTCACAAAGGCCATCCTAGAGTAGATGTTATGTCAGCCACCTCAGTTTTTGAGTTAGTTTATGCTGGCTGGGTAAATGTGCTTGAAGCCACATAGTAGAGCATTAAGACATCCCCAATGCATATTTTCTAACTCTAAATATTTATTTTTATATTGTTGTTTGTTGTTCTGCCAGTTCAGTGGGTTTACATTCCAATACAACATAGAAGAAAAGGTAAGCATGTCAGTGGTTTTCAGTTTGATAATGGCAAAATTTAGCTTTCCTATCACAATTCTGCAATTTTTTCTACAGTTGAAAGCCTGACTTTCCAGTTAGAGGTAAATAGCTTATATATGATGCTGTTAATAAAGTATCCCAAAGTAACTTATACCAACAGTATTTCCAATACCATAGGATTGCTGTCTCATGAGATAACTCCCAAAACAACTGGAAATACACTAAGATACTGAGTGATTATTTTTTTTTCTTTAAGTTAAAAAATAATGTATAGAATTCCAGTCTAATGGATTTATTGATGGTAAAGTGAGAAGGTAAAGTGTTAAGAAATTGTAATCCCATTCTCTTCTGTTACTCATGCTGAATGTAGTATATACACTTTCATATTAACTGTTTTATTCTTTACTCCTCATGATTCACCATCTAACAAATGTCGACATATAACAAATCTTACCTTACCTTTAGCTTTAATCATCTTGATCTTTTGCTGGGCAATTGAGCACATCAGCATTCTTAGGGCAAAACAGCCTTTTACTCTAGAAGCTTTGGTCAACATAAAATCAGCTGTGACAAGGCTGTTGACTATTGCTTGGCAGACTGAATTTTTTGTCTGATTGCTTCCATGGCACTGAGGTAGAGTGGTAAAAGATTTTATGATTGCAAGCCCTATTCGTAGGACTCACAGAAAAACAAAGTCTGTTTTTCATCATGACAAAGCTAACGGCAGGAGAAAAAGGACTATTAAGCAGAAAAATGTACTGATGAAATATGAATTTGAAGGTTAGCTTTGAACCTTCTCAGTTCTGTCAGTGCAGCAGTATCAAGCATAAGAATTTCTGATATTTAAAACTTGCAAGTATCTGTTGCTAAGCATTTAATAAAGTCACCGATTAGCGTGTCATGAAGGAAGAGATTAAACACCATTTCTTTGATTCCTCACTTCCACATAATTTCAGTGTTTAGATTACAGTTTTCCTTTCTAAAGTTCAACCTTTGGCTCAGAATGAGAGCCATGGTGAATGCATTTGTATCTACTGTCTATTTCAAAGCAACTGGTAGCCTGCCATGTTGTAATTCAACATTTTAAACCTCAACAGTCACTTAAATGTCTTTTTATTGTTGTTATTAGTAGTAATAGTAGTAGTAGCTGAAGGAATATGTGCGCAGAAGTAGGTGGATTGGCACTAACAAGGAAGAAACTGCAGGTGATGGTATATTTTTGGAACAGCTGGGAAGCTGACAGTCAAAAACTCTCAAACTACAACCAATAAGAGATAATCACTTAACTATGCACTTACAGAAAATGACTTCTGGGATATGACTATGAGCAACTCGTACATCAAAGATTGATAATCCTTATTTTCATAATTCAATCTGCAAGCTTTTCCATTTGAAACAAATACACTCAAAGAGCAGGATAAGATTTCCATGTTGGAAGGTGGCCACTATTCTTTGCATTCTGGTCCTTGGGGTATTGCTTACTTTAAAAACCCACCTTCAACAAACAGAAATACACACATGAAAAATACAAACTCCTATTTCCTCATTGCAGCTATGCTCACTTCAACAAAATAAATGGGACCTGACAGCTACTGTTTGTCCTTCAGTTCATGCACCTCTATCTCTGCCAGCCTGTTGGGAAAAAGCGTTGCTGCTGCTGGGGTACAGGAGACTGAGTGAGCTCCACTGTCTTCTCCAGTCACAGGACCTATCATATATATGATAGTGACAGTTAATTACAAGCTAATGATAATCAGATGATAACTAATTAGAGAAGTGGATTGCTTGCTTTTCTGGAAGAAGCCAGAGGATTTTGAATAATATTATTAAAAGGGTCCTGTGGAATCAGAAGCAAGTTCTAGGATGCTGATTTATTCTAGGAAAAGATGCTTTATTCATATGCATTAATAAACCATTAGAATTCTACAAACTATCTTGAGGAAGACAAATAACTTTTTAAAAAATATTCAGAAAAAATAGTTAAATTATCCCCAAAATAACAGAGCCATATCTGAAAATACCTTTCTTCCATTACTGATGTTTTCATCTTAATTGAGATACACAAGCATTGCCACACCTACTTATACTGATTATACTTAAACTATATCAAAATGAACAGAAAAAAATGAAACCTTTGAGGGAGGGATAGGTGGAAATTCTAATGATGACAAAATATATTAACATCTATTTGGGGTTTTTTATGCTAATACAGAAATTATCTTTAGTAACTCAGAAATATTGTAGCATAGAAAAACTATCATTGCTGGAGATAGCATTTTTTTCAGCATCTAATATTTTACAGGATATACCAGTAGATCACAGCGTATTTTGGAGTTACTTATTAAAAAAAATCTTTACTTCTTTCCTAGGTTTAATGACTTTATTTTGGAGAATATTATTTCTTTTCATTAACAAGTGCATCACTCTGCTTCAGTGACTTGTGATACTCAAGTAGTTATAGATAAATTTAATAGACTTAAGGTCATGATATTTTGATGTAAAATAGCCAGACATTTTTTTCCTCCAAATTTCCTATTGTCAAAGAAAGTCAGATTTTTTTTTTCTATTAAGTTTTCCTGTGTGCCTTTCTGCTAGAGAGTCTTTGTATGTCCTGAAAATTGAAAAATAATTTTTTACTTCATTAGCTCTTCATATTTTTATCACTCTAGCAAAAAACCAGGAAATTAATGACCTCAGACTATCCTAAGTCTTCTTTCCAGAATTCTTGAGCTACATATTGCTGCTTCACTTAGTACATGGTCCAGATATGTTCAGGACTCCATTCAGTATACCAAGCAAAAGGAAAACACAGGCTATGCCTATTAAAAAGTACCTCATTTTCTAATGCTAATTGTGAAGTTTTTTAAGTCCATACACAAATAGACCACAACAGAAATTCTGCCTAAATACCAAAAGATGTAAAGCAAATTTGTAGAAAAAAGCACAACAACTAGAAATACACCAAACAATCTGCAAGTTGCATAGTTATGCTGGAGATGCCAGTTGAATTCGGTACGAAACACATATCAAATAAAATATCCACCACAAGCACCCACTAATACATTACCCATTTTGCACAAGAGCTTTCAGGGCTGAGGACAGTACCAGGAGTTTCTTCTTCCCTCACCTTCACTGCTTACTGCCAATATGGTCACACTGCTGTGGCAAAACTGCCACAGCCTCCTGGGGGACTTCAAACCACAAACCACAGCTGGGGCCGTACAAGGAAGCAAGAGAGGAAAAATTCTCCTTTTGCTTTCTTGCTTTTCAGCATTTTAGACCAACTACACAAGAATTAGCTCTTTCTTTATACAGGATTCTCCTTAGGACTCCCTGACTCCCAAGACGCAACATCTCTGCCCAACACAAACCTCCAAGATTAGCACTGTGTATACAACAGTTGTACTTATGAGGTTTGGCATTGTGTATGGTACCATATACACCTAAAATACATTATATTTTATCTCAGAATCCCATGTTTAAAAGTTTTATACCAATATCCCAGCATAACTTGCTGTATTTTAACCAACATACTACCAAAGAATTAAAAACAAACAAACAAAAAACCCAAATATTTTTTAGGAAGGGCTATTATTAACACATTTTTTGGAGTGAGAGCTCAGCAGTTTTAGATGTAGACAAGGGAGAAGAAAAGATTGACCAGTAAAACAAAATAAAAAATAGGTACTTCTTTCATTTGCCATCTTTGCTACCTTTCAACACTTATTTACATATTATTTCCCTCTCTCCATGTATTTTCTATGCAACCTGAATTTTCCACTTCCTGATTTTTTTATTCCTCCCTCATTTTCTTTCTCATATATTTGTCTCTTTATCTTCTTTTTCCATGTCTCTTCCTCCTTGGTTTGCAGTTAACCTTAAAGCCTTCTTTAAGACCAGCTACTTCCCATGTTTTCAGTTCCCCTGTCATTGCTGAACTATCAGGCGACAGAGGAGAAGCAATGATTGTCACCCAAACTAGCACTGGAAAGATGGGTAAGATTTTTGTTATCAAATGCACAGGAACAACTTCAAACAACCAAGAAGTTGTAAAAAAACAATTTTCCTTATTACCAAATAAATATTAGGTTAATATTAAGAGATATCTGTAGCAAAATAATTTTATTCTTTTTTCAGCTCTAAATATGATTTCAATCTGATGGTGCTCTTTGCAGCTTCGTGTCATCCCACATGCTCTAGGTTTATTTTGTTCAGTGTTTCCAAATCTTATTATTTAAAGGTTAAATTTGTGTTTGCTGTTTATGTCCTTATGGTTTAAGCTGACTCACAAATATAACTCTGAATTATGTATTGCTTTTTTCTTGTATCATTACATTCAGAAAGTGCTAGTTTGTTCTAAAAATTTGCATGGTGAAAACTTTGCCCTTACTTTTTGGCCTCAGATTAGAAGCAGCAGACAAAAATGATCATCTCCCTCCTAACATGAACTATTCACTATTCCTCTCTATGCCATCAAGTCTTAAAATGTTTTTTGCAATGTGGTCTGTGCTAGTGCATGAAGAATGGTTGACTGGTTGAGAAAATAATTTTATTGCTTTTTTGAATAAAATTATACTGTTAGTACAGGAAAGTCGAGTGTTTCCAGAGCCATTTCCTATAAAATGTTCTTCATTCTCTTTTTGCTCTATTATGATGATGTGATTATTTAAGGCATGACTTTTATATGTTAGCTTTTTTATGAGATGTGTGTTATATAAATACATATTTATATGTATATATAAAAATTTAAAAAAACCCACTAACTTTTCTCATAAGAGTTTGAAAAAGCAGAGATTGCAATGAAATGTGTAGTCATGCCCCAGTTTTACCTTTCCCAAGCTGAAGTCAGCACATAATAGCTGATATAGAGGAGAACGCTGAGATGCCAACTTGTCAAAATCAGGGATTATCTCGGTGATGCTTCTGTTTCTTTGAAAAAGACTCTTGGTGCTTAGCCAAGTAGTTGTTTAGTTACATATTTCTATGTCTCTCTGTCAGACTCTTTTAGAACATAATGCACTATGGAGTTTTGTGAGATTTGAGGACTGTGATTTTTGCATCTT